>NW_017805009.1:3021203-3095566 GCF_001891065.2 Hippocampus comes
CTGAGTCCTGGCTGGCCATATTCGGGCCGGAGTTGGAAATTGATTTCTGGCCCAAATACTTCACGCAAGAACTGGCCCTCATCTGGTTTGCCAGAGTCAAGCCAGTGCCTCCTTTGCCACGCCTGGGCCGTGTTCGGCCCACATGCGTTATGCCATTGCCGACACCAGGCCAGCTGTGCCGGCTTCATGCCGAAGCCGGGCCAGATGCCTTTGCTGACTGGGTTTGTTTCATGACTGTTTCTTGTCACTGTGGGAACATTTGTTTTAATAAGCATACTATTTGAAATAATAACTATTATTCATGGACCGTGTGTGCCACCACACGCATTCAGCCCTGTTACCATAACCTTTCTAACTTTTTAAGCATGGTAGAAGAACAACAAAGCAGTGATTCACATGATACGCTGGACTTGACATCATCAAACAGTTTTCCAAAAGAATGGATAGAGCAAAGGTATGTCCTCTTTTATTTTCACATTTTTATAAAATGGTTAGCCTTGATGCCTCACTCTACCTCATGCAACCCTGTAATGCATATGATCCGAATAATAGGATAGGATGCAGACTTGCAGAGTAAGATCAAGTGATGTGGCAGCGTGCCTGAGCTGTACTACAGTGGGGACATGGAACCTGCCGTTGGTTTGTCATCTGCCATATGGCTTTTCCCAATCAGAGCTCTCACTGTTGTCATTGCACCGTAGAAGGAGAGAGGGACACAAAAACAGTGAGCACTTTCTCCCTTCATAGCCAAATGTCAATTATTTGCCCTGTTTTTACTTGAGAGTAAATGATGAGCTCATCTGTTCAGTTTAAAAAAAAAAAAAAAAACTGAACTTTTGATTATGACTTTCCCCAATCCCCAAACAGTGTGTGACAGCCCTTGATGTCATGTCTGGATCACTGCCCAAAGTTTACTGAGCTTGCATTTTCTAAGTGGACAACAAAACTGATTTAGAACCAGGAAAAAACTGTGATTTGACATACTTAATGCAATACATAAAGTAAAACATAATTGGATAGGTCAATAGCTTATGAATTTGGTTGTCCCCTGCATTTGTGACATAGTACTGTAAAACAAAACATAAAGACAAAAAATAAATAAATCACTGACACGTGCACTGACTTGGGTTATGATGTGCTTGGGAACAAATCCTGGTTCCTCTCTGTAGTACCCCTTATACACCAGCAGAGAGAGCCCAATGTCCTTTAATGCACATTGGTTACTTGTCACCATTTCAAGTGATCGCCTGCAAATGCCCAATGATAATCTGTTTCACATGGTTAAAAGGTCAGCGTTATGATCCTTTGAGCCACTGAAAATTTCAAAAAGACACACAGGCTTCAGCCATACTGTGGAAGCAGAAACAACGCTTGTACATCACTTCCCAATGCTACGAAAAGAACTCGGCATGATGGTGCAGAGAATGGTGCGGGCCCACACAGACCTGTAGTAAGTCACTGTAGGTTGTGGGCCTCTGCCAGCTAACACACTGGAGACATTTGCTATCAGAAATGTCCAGGCTGATCCGACATGAGCGGCATAGTAAACATTGGGCTGAGCGCCTGCTGTTGTCCAATGCGCAACAACAGAATAGATAAAGCATTTGTCTGTCACTTCCCCCATGTGATTCATCTGTGACAGGTCTAGATATCTATAAAATTAGATTATTTTTCAGAGTAGCACAGTGTAAAGTGGTCAACATGTCTGCTTCACAGTTTTGCGGTTTGGTGTTCAAATCTCTATTGCAGCCTTCCTCTGTGGAATATGCGCATTTTTCGCCAAGGTTGTGTGGGTTTTCCTTGGGTATTGCATGTGATGTTGATTGGAGACTAAATTGTCCATAGGTGTGAGTATGTTTGTAAATGCGTGAATGTTCTATGTGACGATGTGTTCACGAATCTTTAGATGTCCCAAAAGACTTGCATTGATGTTTTACATAGCAGCATGCTGAACTAGTGGCTAGCAAGTCTGACTCACAGTCAGGAGATCTGGGTTAAAATCTCCATTGGAACATCTTTATGTGGAGTTTACATTTCCATGCGTGCATAGGTTTTGTCTTGGTGCTTTGACTTCCTCCCAAATCTCCAAAACATGCGTTTTGGGTTGTGAATGGTTGTGTGTCCTACTGCCCAAAATCTGCTGGAATAGACTCCAGTTCAATGGTAATAATCCTAATGAGGACAAGCAGTATCTACTATAAAAATGCAATCAGTCATCGCCAGAATGTACGCAGACAACTCTACTTTTGCCCACACTAGATTTTAGGGATGAAAGGTTTTCCTCATTACGCAACGTAAGCTTTTGTGGTGAGCGCATCTGAAGACGCAAAAGTCTCTTGTCCATAAAATCTGAAATATTGGGACGGTCGCTCTATTTTCAAAGGTTGAAATGAGCATAAGTAGAGATATGGACATAAAGGTTTGTGATGATTGAGCGCAGTGTTCGGACATTCGGAGTCTGTTAACATGTTTCCACATTACACCTTTAGAATGTACCCTGCACAGTTTAGCAAGTTAGTAGGGACAACTGAAGAACCATTTGAATCTGTTTGAGAAAAGAAATCACGGCAGCCACAAAGTATTGTCGCAAAGTGTGCCACTCAAGCACTGCATGAATAGAGTACACTAACACTAAAAGTATGGCGCAACAAAAGCACTGTAGGACTGTCTGTAGGGTATTGTCCATGAATAAAACCATGCCCCCCAAATGGTCAAGGTCCACCAAACATTGTCCTGCCTTAAAACCTTCCTGTGGCCCTCCAACAAACAAAATGGTGAAGCGATGTGTTGATGTATTATGTAAATCAGACACCAGTTATTCCATGAGTTTGTTAGGTGGAGTCCTATTCTTTAAATCCCCAAAGCCAAAAACACAGCTGGAGCGTTATCTTCAATGGATTAAACATTCCGGACAGCCTCACTCCCAGCTAACTGTCTGCAAGATAAACAAGCATTCATACATTTGCTCCAAAGTAACATTAAGACTGGGCCTGTAAGGTAGCGAGATGGGCTCGGCTACAGCCATGGTGATAACTAGCTTTTAGCTTTATTGTCAAATTAACTCCAGCTCTAGAGGCAAGATCTTCCATAAAGGTCGACATCAAAGTTATATTCCAAGTGCCTAACCCTAACAGGCAATTTGAACATATTTTACTTTCATCTTTCACATACCATTTTGTGAAAGGACAGCCAACATCTGAATATCACAACCCTGTACTTCTTTGTTCAAGTGCGGAGCCAGAGTAGGGCGCAACTCGGAGGCTGTCGAAAGCCACCCAAAGAGTGGTAAAAACCTAAGACTCCATTATTTGATTTGAATTAACACTGGAAAAAACAAATACATACGATGTTCAATCTCATACACATCATATCGCTAAACATTACCTGACTTTTTCATCTTCCCCGAGAGGTCAATTGGACCCTGCCATGCATTTCATGTGCCCTCCCCCCCTTACGTCTGAGGTCTGGTAACGAGTCTGAGCTCAGAAACACTTCAGAAAACCATTGTCAGACAACTTGGAGTGATGTACAGTTTTGAGCATCAGGCTTAAAAAAGCAAATGCCAATTGCGAAGCACACAAGAGCCTCCACAAAGATCACATCAGTTTGTCTTTTCACTCATTGGAGGCAACACTTCATCACGGCCACCACTTTACACTTATCAGTTGCAAACCTGTGTATGTGGTGCATGGACTGGCTATAAAAACATAGCCAGCTCTCACCTCAAGACCCCAGAATGTCCCCGTGAAGCATCATTTGTAAACTCCTTTTTGCGTGTGAGTATGGGTTGGAATAGTGGCAGTGTTCAAACCATCAGTAAAACTAGCGCTCCATTAGTGAAACAGCAGTGTTGTTGAATGAGACCAGTCTAGTTGGCCAAGCAAAAAACTCCTTATTGTCATTGCAGCCAGACGCAGTGATGATTGATTTGAGAACATTTCCCGGGAGTTCGATATTATGATGAATGGTCTTGCCACAGAGGTGTCAGTCCATCAGTATTTGTGTTTGTCTGTGTCATAGTTTAACAGCGTATGTGAGTGATTTATGTTGTAGTGTTGTAGACTGAAGGCAGAATCATCACAAGTCAATTCATTAGTATGCTGCTGTATGAGGATCTGCTATTGGATCTGGGGAAGCCTCAACAGAAGGAAAAACTAAGAGGGAGATGTAGGGCAGGCTGTAGGGGAGAATTAGTGCAGACATAGCAAGGACTGCTGGAAGGAAGACGTTTTTTTTTCCCCAAAGCAGCCAAAGAAATTATACATTGGATTTCTAAATCATATGAAAATAGGCTACCTCTTTTTCCTCTGTGTCCCTGAAGTTTGTGTTTTTGTGTAGATATTCTAATATGGACGTTTGTGTGATGTATAGTGAACCATGAAAAAGGATGTGAAAGGATTTTTTTTTTTTTTATACCTGCGTCAGCAGCGTTATCAGGAGGGGGAGGGGGGAAAACTGAGAACAGGGAGAAGAGAGCTGGAGTAGATGCCATCAAAACTTCTTTTCATTCACTTAATCCTAGCTGCGCAAATATCTAGAGAGGAGGAGATGCATAAAAACAATGTCCTGCAGAAATGTTGCACAGTTCATGAAATTTGAGAAACAGAAAATGGGAAGCCAGAAGAAAGGGTGGGGGGGGGGGGGGATCAGCATGCCACCTTGGATTCCCTTACTAAAGACTGCATGTATCAAATGTTTCAATAGATTGTAAAAGAAAGAGCACCGCATAGCTCCCAGATGTTGCATACACAAGCACACTGCAGCAACATCCTTGCACGGTACGATCTGCTGCAGTGCTTCACCAGAACAGCAGGAAGAGGGAGTACGGAGAAGAGCAGAGTTAACGAGTCAAAGGCTGTTTTTCCCCCCCTCCCCTCATGCATATTTTAGATTTCTTTTATTTCCTCCGCTATCGTAATGTGTGTTAGTGATGCCCTGATTGGGTCTATAGCTTCCTGTGCAGGACACATGGCAGGATTACAAGATACTGAGAAATCAAATACAGCAACTGGAAAATGAACCAAAATCAATGTCATGTGAGGAGGAATAAGTGTCTTTGCCTCAAAGATGCTGAAGCTTTTCCCAAACTGAGTGTTTCAATCAGAGTCTATGGGGTGGCTGGGTACAGAAAACCCAGTCCAGTGAACATAAGGAACACACAGAGAGCTATGAACCAGAAAAGGGGAAGTCAACTCCTTAATTTAATCTTTTATAGAAATACTTCTCTGTCTTCTCTCATCTAAGGACACCGGTGGCGAAGGCTGCAGAAAAACATCGAATGAGGGAAATGTGCATTAACGATCGAGAGAATGCTGTGCTGCAATCGCATCCCACAGCAGACGGCTGAGGACTGCCGCTGTGTGTGTGTGTGTGTGTGTGTGTGTGTGTGTGTGTGTGTGTGTGTGTGTGTGTGTGTGTGTGTGTGTGAGAGACTGACTGCACTGCTGAAGAGGAGAGGAGGAGGAGGAGGAGGAAGAGTAAGAGGCAGAGTGAGCACGCTCAGACTCTACAGGACCATAGAGGAACACAGCGGCAGCAGCACTAGTGTTGGCACGCGCCGGGTAAAAGTCCCAGCACCGTAAGATCTGGACACGCTGACAGCACCCAGACTCCCCGAAGCGCCATGGCTCAAGCGGCCAAACACCTCCGCAAAAACAAGGATTTAGAAGCCCAAGCAGAGCAGGAGCGCAAAGAGAAAGAGGAGGAAAAGGTCAAGAAGAGGAGCCGCTCACGGGATAAAAAGCGCAAGGTACTGGGATGATACACAGGTGTCGTAGTCAGTCAGGGGTGGGGTAGGTTCTGGAGGGAGGGGGTTTCGAAAGCTTAAGATGCCCCCCCCCCCTTTTTTTGTGTCATGCTAACTGAGTCTGGGGTGCCTGGGCACACATGGAAAGCCCGTCATGTTGTGTTTCCACTGTGTGTACACACATCCTCCCTGGCACACATGTATGTCACGTACATACAAAGACGGGAAACGTTTCAGCACACTGCATGCTCTCTTAATCCTTTCTATTGCTTTATGCCCAGTTTATTGAGTGTCCTCAATCAATTGTCTGCCAGGGAAGCAATGTGTCTCTGTCCCTCTTCACACTTTTTTTATCCACACTTCACTATGGTACTCTGAAATTCATGTAGTGACCTAGCTTTTTCTTTTTATTTGGCTTTGGAATTATCACTGTGGTGGAATACCTGCGGGCTTCTGTCTTCTGCCTGAGGATCCCAATGCAAAGCTCATCGTAACCAATAAATCACTGCTCCGTCACTCACCAACTGCAGGGACCTACGCTAAAATTGCTGTGTGCAGCGAGCACAGCATTACTACGTATGGTTCAATTTCAGATTTTATGTTGAAATTAAAATGTGTCATCCTTAAGAGTTCGCTAGTAAGTGTCGGTTGAAAATAGCTCATCAGCAATCCTGTAAATGTGCATAGTGCCAAGCTGTCTAAAAAACAACCTGGTGCTGATGCGGTGGAGTGTTGTGGCCAAACACAAGACTGCACCCTCCATCAAGTCCAGGGATGCTTGCATTTTTCATTTGGTAGGTATGATAAAAAAAGAGGAAGGCAGTTTGACTCCACAAGAATGTCAAGCCCAATACTGTCTGCCAGGTTCGCATCAACCTGTGCTCTTGATCTCTCTTACATGTACAATGGTGTGAGAACAAGTCATTTTTACATGCATGTGAGTGAGTCTGGAAAGGGGAGGCACAAGTAAGGAAAGCCTGCAGCGCTCTAATGGTATGCATGATCACAGTTGAGATTTCTGCTGAGGCTCCTAAAGCAGCCCTAAGTTTGACTCAACGTGCATTGTTTCGGGGGATCCTATATCAGTTACATAACCATGGAGCTTAAGTCTCTTAAATAAGCCTCTCCTACACCCTCTCCCAATCTCTCATCCATCTATCAAGAATATACGGTATGTTTTAAACCAGATTATCCACACTTTGTCAAGAGCAGTCTTTTTGTACCTCTCACCTTGTAACTACCGTTACTATACAAACATTAACAGACAACATGCACCCTCATTTGTGTATTTTATCCCGAGCAAAGCAGCTTCTTGTCATTTAAGCCTTTTATCCTGCACTAAGGGTGGATTTTTGACCCCTTTGAGTAAGAAGTCTTGTCAACCCTTTTTAATATGTACTTATCTTTTCATGTGTGTTGTTTATGATGCTAAGAAGTAGGGCATGCTGTTTTAACATAGCATTCATGTATGACTTGGGCTATCGAGAAAAAAAATGACGGTAGTCGCTGAGCTAAATTGTCTAAATTAGTGCCTTTTTCACCTTTCTGTCAAAAGCGACTTTCTATGGCTCACCTTACTGCATTGTTTATCATGTCGGACCCATGATAAATTCAGAGGTCTAAAGATAGACCCCATTCACATTTTATTTGAAGATTCAGCACGCCATTGTTATGTTGAAGAGTTTTATTCTCATGATGGCAATTGTCTTGTGAGGAAGATGTCAATGGGATTTTCTCTACTCATGGTCATCAGGTATTTCATTAAATGCAGACATAAAAAGTTTGAAATATTAAAAACAACACTGAGGTAAATCATTGTCAGCACCTTTCTGGTCCTGATGAAAAAATGATTTCTTCAAACATCCATGTGTTACTATCCAGCATCCATCCATTTAATAATCTGTTTTTCCTGGGCAGTGGTCATGGTGAACAACTCTGGAATTAGATCACATAACTTGTCGATTACAGTGCTGATGCATCGGTCATTGACATGTAAGAGCAATTTAGACGTCATGTGTTTGGACTCTGGGAGGAAGCAGAGAGGACATGCGAACTCTGCAGAGGAGCCATTTGAGGCCTTAATTTGAAACATTGTACACTGCAAAACATCCATCTATCCGTTTCCTATACCGCTTGTCCAAATGAGGGCTGTGGGTGAACTGAGCACAGCCCAGTAGCCTTTGAGTGGCCCGTTACACTCTGGACTAGTCCCCAGTTAATTAAAAGTAAATTTATCATGTAAACAAAACCTAAAAGTTGTATTGTAGAATCTGTGAATGGGCTTTTTTTATCAGTGACAGGTTTGCTTCCTCTTAGTAGTAATTCCTTTGCTGCTTCAGTATTTGATCTTGCGAGTGAACGCTACCGTGTTTAAAAGACTCATTTGTTCCACTCAATTTTGTCTCAGATACAATAATTTCTCTCTGATGTGCCATGTGTTTTCTTACCTTTAGTAGTTTGAGCTCATAGTGCCATGCATCGTCATAACTTTTGTAATTTCATGTCATAGGGTGAACAATCAGCAGCTGGTTTGACAGAAAAAAAAAATTGCTGGCTACAATCATAGATGCTCTTATATTTCTTACCGCAGTGTCTCTATCAGTATTTTTTGCTTCTATTGTCCATTTCATTTTGTATAACAGGAAAAGCAAAAGAAAAAAAGCGGTGTGAAGACCGCTGTAGGCTGATGTGTATGTAGTCGGTATCATGATTTGGCGAAGAGGTCACCATTGGTGCCGACAGTCTGCAGTTGAGTAAGCTAGTGTTCGACACTTATAAGGCAGTGAAAGATAGTTGTGGCAGCGAAGTCTTGACCCATTAGTGGTGCCCGCTCTCAAGACTCATTAATGCAATTCCTCTGGTCAGTATGCACTAAAGCTACTTTGCTACTGTAGACTGTTCGAGCACCAAGGTGTTGTTGCTCCATCACATCACATTCAGGCATCTTTTAAGTACACCCCCCCAGTGGTATAGGACCGTGCAAATATCGACAGTGAGTCTCTATTCCGCATAAAGATTTAGTTGGTTTGAATTCAAGTTTTGCCCCTATCTTCTTCTCTGCCCTGCAAAGTCTCTTATTTTTCCTGCCTGAACTGGAAAATAAAGCCTTCTCAAAGGTACCTGTGCCAATGTCTGAGCAAGATTGTAATGGCTGTCTTAAGTGTCGATGCAATGTTAATGTGTGCGCGTGTGCGTGCGTGTTACTGTTTGGCTGCGTGTGCAGGTTGGTGCAATGGATTAGCGGTGCTGCAGTGGTGACTAAGCCCATCACAGTGAGCAACTGGCGTCTGATCATAGCTGTCCGCATACCTGGAGCCTTGTAATGAGAGATTAAAGTGAACGTTTTCCAAGCTATCCTTCTTTAGTTTGAACCACTGGCAGTGCACTTTGGTTTGCTGCTACATCATGTCATTAGTTAGTCAGTTTTATGGACAAAGATGTAGCCCTAATTACCTCTGCAAAGTCAGCTGTATTTTAAACACGGCTTTCTGTCAGATTCAGTGAGTTGTAAAAGGCAGTGAGCTCTCTCCATCACAATCTGATTCCTCATTTTTATGAGTGTTTTAACAATACAGGGACTGTTCTTTGTAAATTGCCCCCAAGAGACAGAATCTGCATTGGCACCTTCACAATCAATTTTTCAGCCATCTGTAGTTGAAAATAAATCGTGATGAAATGATTGACCCTGAGACTAACCGATCAGGAAGGCCCATCGGCAGCATCTACTGCATGTGATTCATCTGGGATGATCCATAGAGGAGGGGGAAATTCAATGAACGTTGCAACATGCGTTTTATACATACAAACTGCCATTTGCATTTATTGTTTTCACAGTCAGATAACAGACAGTAATGTTCCATTACAAGTTCCACAAGCACAATTACTGTGATTGTCTCGTGTTTCATCTCATACAGGCAGCAAGTGGGATTTGTCAGCATATAAAGTACCAGTAGTTATTATTATATTATAGGCCATTATTGCTAGCTTGTTCACAATCGGCAGAATTAATCCCCTGTGATATGGACAACATTTACATCCCGAATAGGTCATCCAGGCAGTAATGGCGGCACTCCTGCCGGCCCAACCCAACTAAACTATGACAACTCTTAGTGCATCTATAAAGAATGCACCTACCTATGAGAACTAATAGATATTGCACTCGATCATGGAAGAGGAGCCCCAGCTCCGTAACGCGTGGCTAGGGCCTGCCCATCACTTTGCCAGGCCTGGTTGCCAGTGTAACGGTGCATCTCTGTGTAGCCCTTGACCCTGGCCCATTGCAACAGTGACAATGACATCATACGACACAGGACAACTAAATTTAAGTCTATTACAAAAGCAGAGAAAAATAAATCAACCAGGTTTCCCTCTATGGCAGCACAGGAACTACATATTGCTTTTTTGCACCTCCGTTACAATTGGATGCCATAGAAAAAGACTTGAGAAATAAAACAACTGTATACTCTACTAAAAATAAGTATAACGTGTTCAATAGACGTGTAAGCATGTAAACTCATCTCGAGCTCTGAGCCTACACTGTCGGTGTCCATGCTTTCCATTGCTCCCTGCCAGCTTGGTCACTACAGACTTTGAAAACTGCTGTACAAAAGGGCACATTGAGTACATTGGACACGATTTTCGCTGTTACATTCAAAACGTATTAAATCGGGGTCCGTTAAATCAAGGTTCCATTGTATTTTGTGTGTTTGATTTGAAGTGCTACAGCATTATATTGTATTATGTTTGACCCTATTAACCACACCTTATTCATGACATTAAGTATGGAGTTGTCATTATGGTTGTGAGCTCTTGTGTCATTATGTCTAAGTCAACTCAGGTTTAGGACGATGTAAGGTAAGAATTAGGCAATAGTTTTACCATGAGGAGTATTCAGGGAAATGGTTGTAAATCACTTCTGTCAGATCCGTGTCCTTTGAATTGATGGAGTGTGTGTGCGCTCAGGTGGCCCAGTGGAAGCCCACAGTCAGATGACTCACCAGGCTTGGTCCAGGCACTCATTCAGGTTGATGGAGGCCGGGAATGACTGTATGAGGGCTGCATGAGCAGGTCGGCCGGAAGCTGCATCATCCTTTAATTAACGCTGCAACGGAAGATGCACATGAGGCCAATCCACCAAACCCACCACTCCCTCCTCCTCCCTTCAGGCTTTTTCAATGAGGTTGTAGAGAATGAGTTCATAGCTGTTTGATGTGGCTGACACCACTGCACAATTGTGCAATGTACACAAGATTTCATTTGATTTTGCAGCGATTCAAATTGGCATTGGCAAAAAATAAATAAATACAGAGACAAATGTATTTTTAAAAAACAACAATTTGATTTCATACAAAAAATGCATTTGCTATACAGAACAATTCTGGATAGACAGTGTTTGTGAATGACGGTTCATGCTTCTGCAAAACGTTGCACAACGATATTGTATGGCCATATTCAACAATGAAGAAATTCAAATGATACACGGGCTATATATAGAGTGTTTTCAGTGATTCTTGGGGGTTTATTTACATCACTTAAATGTTCCCTATTACTCCATAGTGTCAGATTCGCATTTTGAGCTGCAGTAAGCATTGTTTTCCCACTGTCAACTACTAAACTTGCCAGAATGAGAAAATGTGTTGAAATAGATTTCTGATTAATATTTTGGACACTTTATTTCATGTAGTTTCTCCATGAGAGATATCTGTAAAGTTTGATGTGCAAAGTGCACAGTTTCACCATTTCCAGCTACTGCAGCAGTCAAAATAAAGAAAATAGACTTTTTATTTGAAATATCATGATTTGTGCCACATGTCTATCTGGAATATGTGATTTGCGGACGCTCCTTTACACAGACAGTCAGAGAAATACAGCTGTTAGCGCTGTTATTGCATGTACGTTTGAAGTGACAACAAATGCAGTCACATTTCGGAAATGTTCCTACGCATAGTGCACATCGTCGCATGATGCGGAGTATGAGCGTGTAAAAATTGAACGTTACGAGAATATCAAACATCCGTCCAAGTTTTACCCTGTCAACCCTGAATCATTTCCAGGCTGACAGGAGGACTCTCAATTTGAAGCACTGCAGTCTTCCGCTTGGCTGGGGCCACCAAAGTGACTGAATGCTGCAGCTCTGAATCCGCCGTTTCGCAGAATGAAGACTTTCATCACTCTCTCCTACTTTACAGCTAATTGGTGGGCACGTTCGTGTTCTCATTTGAGGCGGTATTAATACACAATAATGTACCTGAAAAATTGCACAATGTGAAAGAAATGTTGACAGCAATATCGATGCCGATACATATAACCCACCACAATGGCCAATTGTCATTAATTGCAATGGTTGTAGTTGGATTCGGAAGCATCACGAAGTCTGCGGCGTGCCTACTTGTAACAGGTTTACTTCCTTCGAGAAGTCTGCCCTTATTTTTAAGTTGATCTGAACTCTCTCCTCATAAAATGGATGAATGAGAAGAGAAAAGAGGCAACATCAAACATCCATCAGGCACGTCTCCTCTGCAGGGGTTCCGGCTTTCCCAGAACTCTAAAGCTTTTGAGTATTTACTAGTGAAACACTTTCATTCTGTCACTGATGGATTTTTAGTGCGACTGTAATGATTCATTCGTGCACGCATGAACTTCTGTGTAATAAAAGCACGTGATGATTGCTGATGGTAAATAAAGCTGAGCTGACACATACAACTGCGCCAGTTGCGGCGTGAAACCTTAATGACGGCAGCATCTGCCTTCGTTCATCCTCCCACTGCGGCACATAATCTATTTATTTCCGAGACGGCACGTGAAATGATGTGTCATATTGAGAGGGGCTTCCTCAGACTCTCTGTCAAGTGCCTCCCTCGGTCTCTCCCATCTTCCTCACAATCTCTCTCCTTGGCCAGTCGCGCTAATCTCTCCCCTCAATTGTTATTCTGACAGCGCAGCTATTGCATAAGTCACTGAAACAAGAATTGAGAGAGATCAGGTTTATTGAAATGTATCCTCGTAATACAAAAATAAAACGGAAGCGAGATAGCAAACCAATACAGATGCAGTACAGTGAGCAATGTGACAGGTCATTGCTGTTTGCTCTCAGAAAGCTTTTACTGTGGAGACCTCATCTCGGTCTTTTCCCTTTAAGCTCCTTGTTTGACGAGACAGCAGAGAGGGAAAGAGCAGGTGGTGGAATCAGGTGCTTGCTTGCAGACGCTGGGGGTTCTGCTGTGATACACTCTCTGCAGAGTCTCTCTCTGAGACAGCCATAAGATATGAGCCTGTGCGGTGGGCAGTCTCGGATCCCCTCCCCACTGATCAACCTTGCCCTGACCATAAATGCAATCCCATGTCTTCTGACAAAAAATTAGTTTTGAGTGGTCTTGAAGCCATGTATGGAGTGTAGTCCAGTACATATCTGCAACCAGCAGCGGTGCTGTAGATTAAGTCTGGAAACCAGCACCTCCAAATCTGAAACAATGGTTCTCGGTCGGAAAAGGGTGGAGTGCCCTCTCCAGGTCGGGGATGAGATCTTACTCCAATTGGAGGACGTCAAGTATCTTGGGGTCTTGTTCACGAGTGATGGCAGGATGGAGCGGGAGATCGAGAGGCGGATCGGTGTAGCGTCTGCTGTGTCGTGGACATTGTATCGGTCTGTCATGGTGAAGAAGGAGCTGAGCCAAAAGGCGAAGCTCTCGATTTACCGGTCGATCTACGTTCCTCTCCTCACCTATGGTCACGAGCTGTGAGGTGATTGAAAGAACGCCATCCCGGATACAAGCGGCCTAAATGAGTTTCCTCCGCAGGGTGTCTGGGCTCTGCCTGAGAGATAAGGTGAGAAGCTCGGTCATCCGGGAGGGGCTCAGAGTTGAGCCGCTTCTCCTCCACATCGTGAGGGGACAGATGAGGTAGCTCGGGCATCTGATTAGGATACCTCCTGGACGCCTCCTTGGTGAGGTTTTGCGGGCATGTCCCACTTGCAGGAGGCCCCAGGGACGATCCAGGACACGCTAGAGAGACGACGTCTCCTAGCTGGCCTGGGAACTCCTTGGGAACCCCCTGGAGGAGCTGGAAGAAGTGGCTGGGGAGAGGGAAGTCTGGGCTTCCCTGCTAAAGCTATTGCCATTGCGACCTGACTCTGGATAAGCGGGAGACAATGAATGGATGGATGGATGGATAGATTGACATGGGAAGTTGAACTTGATCCATGCAGATCTTAATTGCACCCACACCGAAAGATGGAATATAAATAATCTAAGTTCACACAGGCAAGACAAATGATCAGTATCTGCTTTTTTAGGGGGTCCCGGGGTTTGTTCTCTTTTTGGTTTGTTTCTTTTGTTACAAAACATTTTGTTAACCGATAAATAATTGTAAAAAGATTAGAGACCAATATATGGATATTCAAGTAAAAAATATAAAGCTTACCTTGTCGTTTTGCTGTTTCCACGCTGTATATATTCTTTGTGCATTAATGTATTCATCATTCATTTCCACCAGGTGAGCAAGAAAATTGAGTCTCAGTGCTGACTGACATTTTAGTGATTATTTAGAGATGTTTTTCTTCCCTGCATTACTGAAAAACATCTTACTTCTGTGATGTGCTTTTGCAATGGGCAGTTTGTACACATTTTCAGACAAGCTTGAATGTAGACATGACCTCAATACATCTGAGTTATTTCCTAAAGTACGACTGAATATTTCCAGACTGTTTGCAGTGTGAACGCCTCAAACCTGAAACCAGCCTGTGTTTTATACCAGTGATGAGGTGTTCATGATGCAGATGGTAACAAATAACCTGCCTTTGGCCTAGGTGCTTCCAGGGATACTCAGTACTCCTGAATGCCATCTGACTGAGTGCAATGACGATTTCTTGAGTCATCTAATCCTTGAGTCAAGTGTCACCACAGTGTCATAGCATCATGGCCCTGTAATTAAAAGCCGAGCCATTTGTAAACCCCTTCAAGTGTGTCGTCACAAGGGGAAGAAGTAGTTCTACTTTGATTTGATTCTGCTCCGTAGGAGGACCGCCAACAACACCAAAAAAACAAACTAAGAGAACACACATGAAAGAGAGCTGTGATTCCATTTGCCAGAACTATCAGTCATTCATCATTTCCTTAAAATGCCATCAAGAGATGACAGGTTCCCTTTGATCATTTTTGAGCACATCTGTTACAAAACAGTCCTTATGCTAGTCTCTTGCGCTTTTTATTTATTTATTTTTTAAATAAACCGAGTCTTTAGGCTGTGTGTAAAATATTAGCATTCCAGTTGATTTTACGGTGAGTTTCAGTGCACACCCAAATTCAAAGTTAATCAGGGATCCGGTCCTCGAGTGGCCACTATCATGCAAGTTTTAGATGTTTCCTCCTCCAACACCCCTGATTCAAATTCGAATGATCAGGATTGTTACCAGATCTTGCTGATGAGCTGATCATTTTAATCAGGGGTTTTGCAGGAGGAAAATATCTAAAACATGCACGAAAGCGACCCTCGAGGACCGGAGTCGATGACCGTGCTTGGAAAGCTTGCCAAATTTGTCCATGACTTCTTCGAAAAAGTTATCCAGCATAAGGATGATAATGACCAAAAGATGGGCCAATTAGTAAGATTCTTACGCAGAACATATCTGGTAAAGGACAAGATGTGAACTGTGTTGAACTGGAGCCACATGGGCCACTCTTGCACATCTGACTCTAACTTCCTAAAAAGACGACAAACAATTACTGTTACACTTTCTTAAAAGGAAAGGTTTTAAGATGTTGATATTTCTTTTAAAATTAAATTCAATCTATCCCTGTTTAACACAAAAAAAAGTTTTTCTTTTTTTTCCCTTACGGTACCAAATAAGAACCAAAACATGAATTTAAAATAAAAATACATAGACAACCGTGATTTTTGGTGCACTTCCACACCCCGGGCATTTATACATTCATGTGGTTTCCCCATTTGAACTGGCCCATGAGGGCAACCATAACTAGGATTAGGCCTGTGCTGGAAACACACCCTTATTTTACAAGCTCCTGGAGTTGATGTCTCACGTAATGACACCTTGACCTGCCCGCTAATGTGCAATTTAAGATGTTTTTTTTTTTTCAGGTTCTGCTGTATAAATACTATTTGTCAGACAATGATATGAAACATATTTTTATACCTATTTTTAACGTAGTCCAAAAACTTTAAAAAACAGCCACATGTCAAAGATAGGTCAGCGTGATTAATTAGTCAACAATTTAGTCCTCCTGTATGAGCATTATATTTTGTGCCGTCGTGCTTCATAGCGAGCCGTCACATTTATGGAGCAGAGGCACGTGGCTCATAAAGTGGCGCAGGATTTACAAGCGAGCTGTGAGGAGAGCCGTGTCACCCTCCCTCTAATTGGCTGACCCTCGAGATTTTTTTTTTTTCCTTCCAGCTGATGCAGAGGCAGGTGCCCACGCCTTTCTTTGCCTTACTCTCCCATTCTCTCTGCACCTCAGCATGCATCCGTCCAAGAATCAATTCTCTTGTTCCAATATGGACTCCTTCCTAGTTTGCACCTCTCTGCTGCAGTTACTTGTGGCACGATGTAACACTGCAGGATTTCTTATCGCAACATCTCCTCTGCTCCCATTGGCCGATTTGGCACTGGAGTTACACAGTGAAGCACTGTAAGTATACAACAAAGTAATGTTGGAGGGTTTTCAGTCTCCCGGACTAAAACAATTAAATTCTAGACTCTACATCACACACAAGCTGTGCACAACCTTAGGATTACATTTTGGCTACATTCTCTTGTGCTGAGATATATGTGTGGGCATGTGTGTGCAGTCTTCAGGGAAAGTAGTGATGTCGACTGAGGATGGAGGCGAATTTGTGGGAATGCCGTTGCTCCACAAGGTCAAACGCACCTCCAACTGGATCATATTAGTACGCACATGCATGTAGACTTGGCACAAGCACACCCACTCACTGTCAGCAAGATCTTAGTCAGCACCCACTGTGTGTGTAGGATGTCGCCACCTAGTGGTCATAACGGGGACATGCCTGAAGACCGACGTCATAGACTGTACAGCATTTTTTGTAATCAAAAGAATCTGTCTTCCCGTATGGTTGTTAGTTGACACTTGCAAAAAAACTAAATCCTCTCTCTTTTGCAAGGATGAAAAAAAAACAAACGAACTCGTAAATGATTAATAATTCCACAAATTGGTCAGAGGAAAGTATTGTGACACTAAGTACCAAGTCGCATTACCTGCTCATTAGGTACTTTCTTGTTCTACTAACACTATCATCGACGACCCACTCCTGCACACTGGAAGGCAATACACTTGTTTATTTTTTAATTTAAACACAGAAGATTGGCAGTGTCATAAAGATTATTTTATGAATTATTCATTGTTATTGATGACTGGAGTCACATTCTAACAACTCAGCATTTGGCTCTCTTCATCTTGTCCTTATCTCTCTTTCTGCTGCTTCCCTATGGTTGACACATACAGTCAAGCCGCTCCTTCCCTCGTTTCCTTAGCCCGTGGCGCTTTGCCCCTGCTGCAAAGTTAAAGTGCACGCGAATCTATAGCAGGGCTTGAGGCGTCTCAGCGTGCTTAGTTGCTGTTAAAGGAGAAATTGTTCTGCACCCCTCTGGCGGAGACATTTAATTGCCTGTACACCTAAAAGTGCGTGCATACATGCACGTGTAAGAGAAGCCAATGTCATTTTTTTTGTATGGCCATATGGCCTCTGGGACCATATGGCCAAAAATAACCCCTACAATAGTCCTACTGCTTATTTACAGTAAAAGCATTTTAGGACAGACTCACTGTGGATTCTAAAGCAAAACCTAAAATGACAGAAGTGGCCTCTGACTGTATAGAATGTTTGTCAACTTATTTCAAAGATGAGCTAATTTCCAAGTTCATCTGTTTTCTTTCTTTTCTACATTCCCCGCCGTCACTCCATTTCACTCACTTTTTCATTCTTGCATCGTGCTGAGTCAATGAAAAAGGACCCACCTCATCACTTTCTTTATTCCCTCTTACCACAACTCACGTGGCCACTGTTTCCTTTTGAATAACAGCCACATCTTAATCCGCTGATAACATTTATCAGCGAGGGGAAATGCTGGGGGCGGGTGGGAATGAATAAATAAAACTTATGGCAGTCTGGAAAAAGTAAAATTCCCTTTTGGGCATTACAATTATTTCAACTAAAGCATTGTACCGGTATACAAGTTTCTTAGTCTTAAACGTAATTCATTTACTGTAGCAGCTTTTCAGTTTTCTGCATCGCATTTATTTTTAACACTTGCTTTTAGACACTTGTAGAATCCTTGAACTTCAGCCTCGGGTTGTTATGCAATGCGCTCAGAATATCCTCATGTGCGGGAGTGCAAAAATCTGGTTTGTATGTCTGATGACACTACTTAATGCAAATCCAGTTTATTCTGGCGTTAAATGCTTTTCCAAAACAACTAACAGGTTTGTCCGACTTCAGTATCCTCCAGCAGTTCTTGTTAAAGATCCTGCCCTCATATCTCTCTGTTTTCATTGGGTTTGTGGTTCTTGAAAGTAATTTCAGGATGCTGAGAGGTGAGGCCTTTGCTTCAGCATCACCACAACACATCTAAATGCAAAAATGGAACGTCTATTGACTGCATGCTATGCTGTTGATATTGCACCATATTTGTTTAGGAGAAAAGTTGATGATGATGATGATTTGGTTTTGCTCCCCCTGCTGGTCCGAGCAGGTTAGCGCTCCTTCGCATGAAACCTCAACGGTGTGTTACTGTGCAGGAGCTGCTCAGGAGGAGTGAAAGGACAGCACCTTTCAAGAATGTGACACTACAAGTATTCTCAAATTGTGTGGAGTCAGTTGCGGTGGGTGCAATTTATGGAGGGTCCGTCTTTTTCCAGCTCACAGCGTTTTCCGTTATCCCAGATTGCAAAAGTGTGTACTGTATACCCACACAAAGGCACACACATGCATACTCAAACACATGCACTGTTCACACCCGCCTTTCCCTCCCTTCCCTTCCAATGCAGCAATTCAACGCGGCTCCGCAATACTGGTACGCAGGCTCATCAATTATTCATTTTTGTTCAGCAATGCACTTGACAAAGAGGGCAAATTAGACGTGAAAGAACTGATAACTTCTCAGTGTGCGTTAGTAAAACAACTGTAGCTACATCACGCTGTTAATACCGATGTGTGCCCGGCCAATCAAATCTTAAGCTTGTGAAGACATTGAGCAGCCATTAAGGACATTTTGGAAAAACGACAGTGTCACCACCAGTAAAGCATTGCAGGCTCTGTCCAGCCTTTTCCTGTGATCAACACATCCTCTCAGCACTGATAGTTGGGCAACTTCTATAAATAACCACATCGCTGCAGCATATTTATGTTGGAATGCAGCAATCTTATTAAGTCAAGATTCAAGTGAAAGTTCTCTAATTACAATGCAGACTGCTGTTTATTTCATCATTTCAAGAACTCCATAAAGCAGATTTGGACAAACGGGGGAGTGGATCTTTGTTGACGCGTAGGAATCCTAAAGGGGAACCTCTGTGCAGGTTATTCATTTTTTTCCCGTCCGCACTTTTTCTGCTCCCAGTATAAAACTGAAACAGATCAGATATATTGGAACAACTAAGAGGTGAATGGAGTATTGGGAAGGACATGTTTTTTTTTTTGTGTGTTTTTTTATGTGTGTGTGTATATATATATATATATATATATATATACACACACACATATATATATATGTTGTCTATGAAGGTCAGTTTTAGTGCGAAAAATGGAACAATGAATCTGGTAAGGTAGGGTGACTGCAGGTGCGGGGACCCTGATTGTTGGATGCAATTGTGGCACTGCATGGCACACAGCGATGCAGGGTCACGAATGATTTAAAGACAGCAAAGGTGAGCGTCATCCACATGCTCTCAAGGTGTCATTTATGACCCGACAAAGTGATTCATTTTCATTTCAGTCGCATGAATAAATCAGATTTCTTTTACTCATATAGTGAGAATCGTGTGCGTTGCAATTCTGCCGCCGTCGATCAAGTCAATTGTTGTGCTTGAGTGGACACTAGTACACCGTTTCTTTGTCCAAAGGCCCTTTTCTTTAGAACGGAGTGGTTCACAAATAGCAATAAAAGCAGAGAGTGAGTAAATGGGCAAGAGATACCGACATTGCAGTTATGTGGATGTTAACCAGGACAACAACTGCAACTAAATCAGCATTTGAGCACCTCCAAGTCCTCCGATCAGTAGTAATGCAACAAGAAAGAGATGTACTATCAGCCTGCTTTGAAGTACTAGTGTACCAATGAGGACAACTGGGGGATTGTAGGCAGGAATCCAATCAAAGGGATGTAATTGTTCTGAGAGCTCAGATACTCTGTATCTTTTGATATTTTAGTTGATATCACGAGTGATGTGATGTAGTGATAGCGATGTCAGGAAACTCACAGAGGCACAGCATGTTACAGTTGGTGGAAGTCAACTAGAGACTGGAGAGATCTGTGGAACTACAGAAAAATACTGATTATTGTTGACCGATCAGACGTCATCATAAAAATTCCAACAGCCTTCATTTTTATTGTACACCGTCGTCAAGGATGTCATTTGAAATGAACCGAAGGATACCACGGGTCCCAGCTTTGAAATCATTTCAACAAGGAATAAGTGCTTTTGGTGAGTCGAAGTTTTAAAGTAACAACTTGACAACTCTGTACATCTCATATGTCATGTCACGGCATGTATTATACTGTAATGATATTGTATTTCGTGGGGGTTTGGGGCGGAGAAGATCTGAAATGTCTGGTGCTGGTATCAAGTCTCAATACTGCACTTTTACTGCAAAACTCCTCTCAGAATTATTGTACATTGATGAAAAGCAAAGTGTGGCATGATAAAGAAAGAGTCGAGGGTATTCTGACGGCTTGCTTTGACGGCAAGTACCGGATTTGAAAACAAAATGTGCTGTGCTTTCCATTGTTTTAAACAATCTACCATTCGATATTTGTGATGTCTGCACTAAATTTGGAGTGCATTGTCATTCTTCAATGACGCAGAAAGTTTTATTGAAAAGACACGATTCAAGTGAGTAGTCTTTGCAGTGGTTTAAACTAATTGCAATCCTATTTTTAAGGTAATGTGTCAACGGGTTACTGACTACATTTTACAGCATACTGCCGACTCAAAAACGTGATCTTGCTTTTTTTTTTTTTTTTTTAATGGGGGGTGGGGGTTGACAACTTGAGAACTAATAAGTAGAGCAACTACAATCTAATAATGACTTTCAACCATCAGACGATCCGTGTGTGTGTGCGTGTGTGTGTGCGTGCGTGCGTGCGTGCGTGTGTGTGTGTGTGTGTGTGTGTGTGTGTGTGTGTGTGTGTGTGTGTGTGTGTGTGTGTGTGTGTGTATATGCATTCGTTCAGATGCACTGACAGCAATTGGAATGCAAAAGACACCCTTGTCAGATCTGACGAGTACTTGTGTGCAAAAGCGTTTGGCATTTGTGGCAAAAGTGCGGCTTTGGCAGAGATTAATAGCAGCATGAGGACAGTATGTAATAGAGCAGAGCTGAATGCGGCATATTGAGGATAATGCAGGGTGGTAGAGTGCCCTTTTTTCATGCAGAATTTTTTAGAAATAGAAACCAAAGTAGTTTACACAAGTGTTTCCCAACCTTGATTGAGCCCCATGGCATGTGTTTCACATTGTAGAAAAATTCACGGCACACTACTTCGCAAATCACTTGACAAAAATTGGATACATAGGTTAAAAATGTACCTTCTGCCATCTGGTGGAAGAACTTTTGATTGTTCTGTCTGTTACTATATGTGGTTGGCATAGATCGATTAACGAAACATTTTTTGAGGGGTGGAATAAATAATTTTCCTTCCAAATAATTGACAATGGACAATTTCCTGCGCCACACTTGATCACCTCTCACGGCACACTAATGTGCCACGGCACACTGGTTGGGAATCACTGGTTTAGATTGTTTTAAGGCTTTTGGTGTATTTTTCTTCCTGAAAGTCTTTACTCCACGGGTTCTGGGAAAAAAAAATATGATGGTCATACTGTATATGTCCTTACAATGCATTTTCACTCAGTGTCCTCATTTTAAAGAAAGGGTCAACATAAAATGAAAATATGCCATATGTTATGGTGTGGGCCACCCGGTGGCCGACTGGTTAGCACGTCGGACTTTGCATGTTCTCCCTTTGCCTGCGTGGGGTTTCACCTCTGCCATGGAGGGTAAGACACCCCCGACTCAAGATGTCAATTAGTTATGTCATGCCCGCTTGCCCATCACTGGCTGGTTCATTTTGTGCAAAATTAAAAAACGTATACTGTATTTGGTACTGATACTAATTGTTTTTACTTTTTTTCTGTTTTTAAGAAATGCGGTTTTTTTTTAAGTCTTGAATTTGTAAAACAAATAATTTTTATTTTTCACTAATAAAGGGTTTGGTGAATGTGCATATGAACTGGTTGGGTTCAGTACCTCTAATAAGGTTAAGAACCACTGTTCTAGTCCTTCAAAAGAGCCCCATCTTCACTTGGCTCCTTTCTTTCTTCTCTCCACCACTCTCATCGGTACAATGCCTGCTCTCATCACGTCCAAACCAATCTGCCCTTTTCTTTTTCTGGGATTGTTCTCCCTCCTACCACTCTGCTTTCTCAGGCATGCTCACATGCTTTTCCTTGTTGCTTTTCTTTCTTGTTCAACCCCAAGCTGACCATGGTCCTTTCCGTTGCTTGCTTTCGACAACCTACTTCAGTCACTCATGCCCTTGAAATCCCAGTTCAAGTGTTCCTTTTCTGTTGAGGGTTAGGGTCTCCTCTGTGCTAGTCTGATAGATTTTGGGTATGTGAAAAGAGATGTGTGTGTTTTTCACAGGCCACAGGTATGCAGCTTTGGTCAAGTTCATTGAGGTGTTGAGTATAACTGTGTTGTGGACCAAAAGAAGCTACAACAAAAGGGCAAAAAATTATTAACTTAAGAATGTTAAAATGTTACTTGAAACCTTGTGTGCATTTTTTAAAGATGTTTGACCTTTTGTATTTTGCAACAGATTGTGCTTTTGATCTGAGCGGCTCAGCAATAAATGAGATTGTTATTCACAGTGTCGACAAGGACACGTTTTCAACAGCAAATGAAGACTTATACTATGTAAACAGTCGTGCCGCATATAGAGTATGCTTCATAATCAAGTGAAACAGCGTGTTGCATGAGTTCAATGTGTTTGCCAGCGCGACTGCTGATTTGTGTGACCTTGTCACATTTTTCTCTGTGATGAGCACTCCTGTCCTTCCTACTGGTCCGGTGTTCGGGTCTCAGCTGCCATGGTTTTTTTAAGCAAGATAAAATGAAGGACAGGAGGGGCGGCATCCTTGGGGAAACAAGTTTGAATTTTGGCGACATGGAGGACGAGTGCTGAAAACAGAGAAGTGTCAAAGTGAGGGTGATGCTAAGAAAGCTCCATGAAAGCAATTTGACTGTCCACCAACTGAGTGAGCCCCGCTCTGCTGATAAGGACGATGAAAGGAATAATGATGGCAGTGCGGCGCAAACGCGCTGCTATTTTTAGTTGCATTCAGCATTCCTGCTGTGTGTGCATGACTGTGCTGCATGTGTGAGGAATGAGGATGGAGCTACTTGTATGAACAGGTCATATTTGCAGCCACATGCTCGGCTGTATTCCTGCTCATGGTTTACAATACGGCCGTTTAGCTCATGTCTATTGTTTCCAGCCCTGTTGTGTGTAGGGGGCGTACGGTTGGATGACTTTTTAATGCCAACTGCAGAATCTGAGAGCTGCAGTAAGGAGCGCGCCCACTTCATGAACACATAGGGCCTGATATCATAAGATCCCCCCCTAGCGAGTGCTAAATTGCATGTTCGCTATGATAGATTGCAACGAGCGATTACTGGGCATGTTGCAGATCATCGACCAAATTTGCAATCCTTTACTGGAATTGCAAAGATTGCGTGTTTACTCACAGTAACAGATTGAGTGCTATTGGCAACATGTGTAAAAGTGGTGGCGAGCGCTGTACTTAAATGGGAAGTCAAGTCAAACGTTTTCTTGACAATCATTTTTTATAGTCCAAACCAAGGATTATGACTAATATTGCATTTGAGGATGTGAATTAAGCAGCAAAATCCGCCCAGTTTTAAGGTGGTAGCTGTCTTGCCCCTTGGGGCCCTATTTTCGTTCTATGCGCAAATCCAACACCAAGTGCAGTCTAACTGTGCGTATGGGTCCAGTTTTTTTTTTCTTGTGTTATTTTGCTCGACTTTGTGCTGGTGGATATGGGCATTCTGCTGTTTAATTCACGTTTCACAATTGCAACATTAATCAGCATACTATGTTGAGAGTAGGGGTGTCGCATAGAACATATTGTCAGGAACATTTTTGACATGACTTCCAGTTTATAAGTGGTTATAATGGTTTGCACCATGGAACATTTTGGAGAGCTCCGCAAGCACAAATTGTAGTTTGAAGTGATGGAATTGAAATTGTTTGCGGAAGAGGCAAACAAACATATTACGACGTTACAGAGAAAGAAACGTGTGGCTAAGATCATTTTGGGCCATCCTGCTTAACACTTGATTTATAACTTGAGACATGCGAATCGCAGCTCTGGAAATGTCCGGCACCATTTGACCCGGGTGCACAGAAATGCAGAGTTGAAAGGACTTTGGTTGTAGGTGAACATGACTGGCTTCAATTTAGCCCTCTTTCATCAATCAGAAGTTCTAATCCATTGCTGAATAGACAACATGTCGCAATATTTCTTCTTTCTGGCATTTCAAAAATATTCACACGGGCAGAAAAGATCTGTCCTCCCAGTTACCTCTCATTTTGCATGTGGCTCCTTGCCATCGTGGGGTACTGCTATATGCAATAGACAGTATCCAGTAAATGGCTAGAAATTTGGACTCAATCAACATAATGCTTGTTGATGACGATCTGGCATCTGCCTCAGTGTGATAATGGCTTCAAGCACAGAGACCAAGGAACAGGAAGAGCTCTTTAAAAAAAAATTGCACATGCTAAATTGAAGCGTTTGCATCTACTCCTCCCAGAATATGCAATGTGGACTGTGCGACACCATTGTGCATTTGGCTTGTGTGAGTTACAGCGCTGCAGTTAGATGGAAATATGCCGAGTGCAGGATTGTGTGGATGGTCAAACACCAGAGTTTTGTAGGAAAGTGTCATGTTGAATCTTGGTCCGGATAGGCATGCCATGTATAGACTTTGCATGCCTTCCTCTAGCCAGCAGTGACTGCTATTCACTTCTGTAAATAATTAATCAATGAATCCAAACAGCTTGGCGTGAGCTTTTCAACAGTATGAGTGGTCTTCATTTTTTCATGAATGTCGGGGAGGGAGGGGCGGGAGGGTCCCCTTCCAGAGAAGATATTATTGGCAGTGTTAAATAATTTAACAATTAAAACTCTTACTGAAAAGTAAAACGAAAGTATACAAGGAATGCAGAAAACAATTCCTTATTCAAACTGTGCACTCAGCATGTACACATTTGTCCTTTTCTCAATCTATCTGTTTTTATCACATAGGGCGGACAATTACGTCAATCATTGTGTATCTAGTTACCGTGAATTCGCAATAAATCCCCCGTGTCCCCGACTTGGGACGTGCAAATCCTCATGGCACACAGTGGTTTTAAACATTAACAAAGGCGAATTGTGTTTTTCTTGGCTTTTATCACTGACTGGTTGCAAAGTAGCTGCTGTTCTGTTGCGCATCATTGAGCAGGAGAAGGAGAAGCTACACATTGGAGCATCTGGAGGGGATCTTCTGTTTCTCATTCAAGATGTTGCCGTAATCTGTCTTTGTCCTGACGAACCATCCATCTTCATCACCCTCATCGAGTAGTGAGTCCATAGTGCTGGGCCAGCAAAGTAAAATTTTACAGCTGTTAGTGCCCCCATCCTTGTCTTAATATGTTGATCTTGGGGTTGTCAACTTGACAGTTTTGCGCCAAATTTAATTTCCCAAAGCGGAGAGGTCTGCACTCACTCTGCATTGGATTTTAACGCTCCTCTGCGCTGTCGCACCGCAGGCTGAACATGTTCCTGAAGGGTTACTTGCATTTGCCTCCTGTCACCAGTTTTTCACATGAAAAGCCTTGACATACTCTAACTTTAAGTCATATGTTACATAGTAAACATACAAGTGCAGCGGCTCTCATTTAGCACCACACGTAGCAGTGATTGAGGAGGGCTTCGGTGTTTCATGTCCCCAGAGGGACCAGCCATAGGCTGAGAGAACAGCTCTGATAGATGGACTCCAAACCTTCTGCTCCATTCTGCTGACTGCTCAATTCATCCACAAATACACCTTGTTTTTTTTTTCGTGAATAACATTGTATTATTGTAGCATGTAGGATATACTGGTTTGTTTTATACAATATGTCAAGTCATACCAACCGTGACCATTGAGGCAAAAAATGTCCTTCATGTAGATCTAACTGTTCTTCAATCCCTGTATCAACAAAACACTCACATTCACAACCACAATTTTGAGAACTCCACTATTCTCCCATCCACGTTTGTGTAAAATGAGAGGAAGCAGGAAAAACCCACACTAACGCGGCAAGAACAAGTTTGACTTTTGCATTGTTCTCTGTGTACTGTCAACACTGCGCATCCACAACTGATTTATTTCGTGGTTTTTTATTTTTGGGCTCATCTGCCACTCACCACTGTTTGTTTTGAGAACGAACAGAGAGTCACATCTCGAAGAGTAGACCATTGTTGCTTTGTTTTGTTCAACTAATTGCTACAGACTACATTGAATAATGTCGATTCATTTGATAATCGATTAGTTGTCGTTGAAATCGATTCATTTTGACACCACTCATTTGTATGTACAAAGTAGAATATCAACGGACAGAAATGAATACGCATTTTTGATTAAATAATTCATTATATTTGTTTCTCCTTATAATTACCCAATGGCGTCATCCTTTGCAAAGGTTAACGTCCCCTGCTTTGCTCTCCTCTTACACGTCTGCATATGCCATTTGACAAGATATTCTCATGGGTCTAATTTAAGCAAATGTCCGAGGAGCAGGTGAAGATCACTTCTGAACTTCTAATCTCATTGCTGTTCAGATGCGGCGTGGCGCTCTTTGTATGTTTTTCGATGAAACATTTTATGCTGATTATTTGACATCAGACTGTGTCCGCTAATATGACAGCCGTGCCCTGGTGGATGTATTGTTTACATTGATGTATGTGGCACAGCAGCTGTTCCTGATGCTTTAGTCTTGGCATGGCTCTTTGGCTTCACTTATTAACGCATGTAACGTTCGCGCTGCAGTTGGCAGGGGAGTGGACGAGAGCGGTTGCGGGTACCGATGCGGTCTTGACAAGAGTCTGGGTAATCCACCGGCTGTTCTGCGATGCGCGTGCAAGGCTCTATGCTGGCCCCTTACAAAAGAGCAGACCTGAAAAGCACCATAATGAGGCACAGGCTGAAAGAAAAGGCATGTCTCTTTCCATTCTCTGGGCGAAAAGAAAAGAGCAACATAAAAGAACGAAACGCAAGAAAGAAAGATGAAAATAAGCCTCTCAAATCCAGGTTTTTGGCCGCGCTGTCTCTTTGAGTTTATCTTGTTTTCATGCATGTGTTTTATTATGGTAATGCATCGGTGGATACAATTAGTCTGGTATGGTAAAACCAGTGCTGTGCAATATAAATACAAAAATCAGAGACAGCTAAAAGTCATTAGTAAACATAAAATCCAAAGGTCCTCACCTTTTTTCCACTCACAGCCCCCCAAACAATACAACACCCATGTTGGCAATGAATGTTCACTGAGCATCACGTTTTTGTTCCCAATGCACCCTTGACCCTGTCGGTATAAATTGACACAGTGGTGTCACTAACTTTTGTGCTTTAAACCTTTCTTTCCACTTGGTGCCTCAACCAGCCCTCTGTTGGTATCCTCGAAGTAAATCGCGAGAAAAGTTTGACTTTATAAATCATGTAACAACAATACATTGCCCTTCAATTTTTCCTTGACCAATTTGGCCACCTTTGTGTTCAAGTAACAGTACTTTCATTGCACTTTGCTTCCCTTTCAGTTCAAACCAGAGAGAAGATGTTGATCAGATCTTGATGTTGTCCATGACGTCTTCAGGTGTGACACACCTCATATTGTTGGATAAGACTAGAAAGAAGTCCATGGAAAATAGGATGTCACAAGGCAAGGAGCCAAGATGGTGAGGAAGGCAGGGACGGAGTGAAAATAGACGCATCTGTACCATCTTCCCCTTTCATACCACCTGGCGCTTTCAACTGTGCCCTTCCAGAATTCATCTCACCTGCTCAGTGAGCTTCGTTTGCTTGCTGTTTGCTGTGTGCAGAGCTACCAGCTGTCTGCTTTGCACTATTAATCAGCCCTAGACACTCTCACTCACGCTTTCCTAGTAACTTCTCCAGCCAGTCATTTACAGCCGCTTACATGTAAAACCTCTCACCCGTTGCAACTTTCTCACAACGTAATATTTTATTTATTTGTTTCTGTGTTTTTCTTCGAATGTAGCAAAGTCTCCATCACACTGTTTGTTTTCCCCTGAAAATAAATTACGATATAATTTAGGGTTTGACCAATTTATTGCCTAGCACATATTTTCAAAACAATAATAATCAGCCCAAATTTTACCGGTTAAACGCTGCAATAATCGTACTTTCTGACGAAACAGTAAACGCTGCTGACTCGGTATGGGCAGGAAGTAAAAGGACATGCATGGCTGGGAGAACGTTATTCTTTGTTAATTACAAAGTACGTGTACATGCTTCTCCATCCTCTCCTGTGTGCCGATTAAGATGCAACGTCAAAGTAAATACAGTACTGTATATGTGGATCAGATTGATATTTATGCTTAGACTTCATTCTTAGTGCGTTGCTATTTAGTTCCTAAATCAGTTTGGTTGTTATGATGAACGTCTGGCATGGCTGGTGGAGCGTTATTCGCTGTCAACTGTTATGGCCATTAAATGTCGATAATTATATAACGTTATATGTTGATAAGATTTATATTCAGGGTTAGTGTGCATTATGGGTGTTAACATTGGCTCCCTTTTCAGTTGAACTCTCTCTTTCTGTACATCATATAATCCAACTGCAACTCTGTCAAAGATGACATGGTAAGACATATGAGATAGGCATCACTTAATAACCCAAGAACATATTAGAGTAGAAGAAATGCCATTTAACGTTTAAGAGCAACATGCATCAATCATTTGTGCCAGTAACTTCACTCATGATGTTGCTTGTCTCAAATTGTGAGACATGCATTATGTCACTCTTGTACTAAATACAATGCCTCTGTTTAAAAACAACAACGCTATGACCAAATATACATTTGGCATAGACAGTATATCAGAACACAGCTCTTCAGGTGTTGTGCAATCATTTTTTTTTTTTTTTTTTTAGATTTTTAGTCTTCTGAAATCCAATCTCAAACTATTTTTACCTTGATTTAAAACGATTATCCACATATTGGTGTGATAAAGAAAACCAGCTACTGTGCAGAAAGCTGAAAGCCAATTAACAACTCTTAAAATAAAAAATGCCTTCCTAGCAAAAATCCCGGCAGCCGAGCTGATAATTTACTTCATAAGTCATGGTCAGCATTGTAGTTTGAGCAAGTCATTTTCAGCTAATCTAATTTGAAAAGTTTTAAATACTCCCACGCCTGTAGAGTCAATTATGCTACAGCCGTGTTTTTTTTTTCTTCTTTCCTGCAGGAAATCAATGTGAGTATTCAATTAAATTGCTCTGCTCCGAGGAAAATAAAGGATCGATTCAATATTATTGTTCAATATCGTTTTTCTACCATCTAGAGCTTAGCTGTCAGAAAAGTGCTCCCGCTCTCACTTGTTCATCATTTCGTCTTCATTTTTGAGATTTGCGCAGCTCTCACAAGCTTGTGACTGCTGTCTTCACCTCACTCTTCAGCCCTGCCCCTGCAGATCAAACTGTGAGGAATAAGCCTGGAACGTGGGGAGCTATCAGGCTCTGATGCATCTTAACAGCTGTTAAGGTGACATCGGCATACGAGTGTTTTTTTTTTTCTTCTCCGCTGTTTCTGATTGTATCGAGGATACCCAACTAGCAAGGTGCTGCGAGTCAGGTGTCCAGAGACGACGAGTGTTATCTCCTTTATCCTTCTAATCTACAGCGTAACGGTTTGAGTTCCCCCTGTCTAAATGTCTATAATTATATACCGTATACGTTGATAAGATTTATATTCAGGGTGAGTGTGCATTTTGGGTGTTAACATTGGCTCCCTTTTCAGTTGAACTCTCTCTTTCTGTACATCATATAATCCAACTGCAACTCTGTCAAAGATGACATGGTAAGACATATGAGATAGGCATCACTTAATAACCCAAGAACATATTAGAGTAGAAGAAATGCCATTTAACATGTAAGGGCAACATGCATCAATCATTTGTGCCAGTAACTTCACTCATGATGTTGCTTCTCTCAAATTGTGAGACATGCATTATGTCACTCTTGTTCTAAATACAATGCCTCTGTTTAAAAACAACAATGCTATGACCAAATATACCTTTCGCATAGACAGTATATCCATTGAACAGAACACAGCTATTCAGGTGTTGTGCAATCTTTTTTTTTGGGGGGGGGGACTAAAACTCACAAGATTCAAGAGATTTTTTTTGTCTTCTGAAATCCAATCTCAAACTATTTTTACCTTGATTTAAAACGATTATCCACATATTGGTGTGATAAAGAAAACCAGCTACTGTGCAGAAAGCTGAAAGCCAATTAACAACTCTTAAAATAAAAAATGCCTTCCTAGCAAAAATCCCGGCAGCCGAGCTGATAATTTACTTCATAAGTCATGGTCAGCATTGTAGTTTGAGCAAGTCATTTTCAGCTAATCTAATTTGAAAAGTTTTAAATACTCCCACGCCTGTAGAGTCAATTATGCTACAGCCGTGTTTTTTTTTTCTTCTTTCCTGCAGGAAATCAATGTGAGTATTCAATTAAATTGCTCTGCTCCGAGGAAAATAAAGGATCGATTCAATATTATTGTTCAATATCGTTTTTCTACCATCTAGAGCTTAGCTGTCAGAAAAGTGCTCCCGCTCTCACTTGTTCATCATTTCGTCTTCATTTTTGAGATTTGCGCAGCTCTCACAAGCTTGTGACTGCTGTCTTCACCTCACTCTTCAGCCCTGCCCCTGCAGATCAAACTGTGAGGAATAAGCCTGGAACGTGGGGAGCTATCAGGCTCTGATGCATCTTAACAGCTGTTAAGGTGACATCGGCATACGAGTGTTTTTTTTTTTCTTCTCCGCTGTTTCTGATTGTATCGAGGATACCCAACTAGCAAGGTGCTGCGAGTCAGGTGTCCAGAGACGACGAGTGTTATCTCCTTTATCCTTCTAATCTACAGCGTAACGGTTTGAGTTCCCCCTGTTTCTTTTGGCTGCCCTAAGGCTCCCAAAGGTTCCTCGGTGGAATGGCCCGTTCCTCTTATCAGCAGCTCTCAATCCCCTTCTGCCTCAGCCGTCTCCCACCTCCTCCTCTTTATCCTCCACCCCTTTTGCCCCTTTTCTCCTGTCATCACTACCCGTCTGCTACTTAATCCAATTATCCTTTTAAGCTGACACGCTCTGTAACTCGCCACAAACTCTGCAGATGACGCCGCCGCATCTCATTTGCTCGCACCAACATTGACAAACAGGGCCGCGCAAATCGCAAGCGCGATTTAATGAGCAGTCTTCCCAAAAATGAAAAAGAAAGGTCACGCAAAGTGCAACTTTGACAACTTTGTCTGTAAAGTGACGCAGTGTACTGCAGTGCTTTCACCTGGTTTTGTCTATTTTAAGGTTTCCTTGCAAAGGCTTTGGCCTCTGCTGTCACCGTGTGATTCACAGTACCCTTGAGGTGACTCCACGTGTGTCCTCCGCTGCCGCGTGTTGACTGTTGCATCTGTTTCTGCTGACACCTCAACTTTGGCTCTCTCTTCATGAGTGTTAGTGCGTCTGCGTCTCATGCGAGTACATCAAACTTCCTCGCAAAAAAAATCCTCCGGGAAAAGGTTGCTGTGGATTGCGTTTAATGTCTGACCTGTTTTCTGCTGTGTTCACACTTGTTACGTTAGTCAAATGTGAATGCTGCCAAGTGATCCCTGGTGCACCAAACTCTTTGGGTGCACATCAAAATGAATTCCGGTGCGGTGCGCTTGGCTAGTGTTGACATATGCTGCATGAAACAATAACTTGGATGACCAGTGTTAAAATGACAGCGGTAACCATAATAGTAAACCCTGCCTCAAATAGCGAAAAATAGTTGATGCCCCCGCCCCAAATGTTTATACTTGCCTATAGTGATTGAATGTTTGATTGATTGACTCAACTTTTTTATTATGAACATGCAGTACAAGAAAAAAATGTCAACCTTAAAGGAGCTACGGTGACCATTGTAAAATGGGGATGTTGTCAAAAAGCGCTTCCTGAAGAAAATATGTCTTGGGAACCCACTTTTCTACAAAGATGAATAAATAAAAATGGCATCGGACTTAATCGGAGGGAGCACATAACTCCAATTCTGGCCTCCCCATACTGGCTCCTCATACATTTTAGAGTTCAATTCCCTTCTTTTGGAATGACCTTCTACTGGTTTTATGTTAATGTTATTCTTTTAGTGTTTTAACCGCCTTTGTTTATATGTGTCTAATATTTACTTCATGTACAGCACTGTGGTTGTTTTTAAAGTGCTCCATAAATCTAATTAAGTTGAATTATTGGATGGCGTTTGTCATCTTTGGTTGGAAGTGGCAACACCCTGTCAGAAAACTACCTGATTATCTTCGTCACTTCCACAATACTCCATTGATACCATTTACTACTTTCCTATGAGCCCGGGCTTTGACGCAGCATTTTAAGGCATTACCATAAGAGCCCAAAAATATGTGCAAAGCTGAATTTTTCAGCAATAAGATTACAGTAGGTTTCACCCCCAGCCCCTCCCAAAAAAAAAGAATAGATGAATTTGTGATTAGCAAACCACAAATAGGCAGGAGTTCACCGTATTTAACAGCACGTGTATCTGAATCGCCAACGATAGTTGTCTCAGAGAATGTGGGTGGTGCTGTATTTGCGGAGGCAGGCAACCACCAGCGCTTCCTGAGTTACACTTGGAAGGTTTGTGGGATATTCAGCCGGTTAAATTTGTGAAATATAAAACAATACTTTTATGTAACTCAGCAGTCAGCAGTGAATATCATTTTGCTAAGGGGACACCTACCAGCCTCACGTTATCGTGATGTGCCATAACATTGCTGTCACTGAGTCAATTGTAGTTGTAGCCATGACAGAGTGATGAATCTGTGGGTTGTACGAATCTTGATGGGCTTTTTGCAGCAGAGTAGTGCCAGACATTCCAAAAGTAGCTGTGTTTGCTTGTTTTTTTGGTGCTGATACCACAACAGTGAAGAGAAACAGATGGGGGTTTTGTGTGCGTGTTGCACACTGATGGTTCTCAGCATAGGAGGGTAGAGTAGCCAAAATGTGTATTTTGGTAAGGCTAATGTTACTGCTGAATGACTTCTGATTATTATTATTTATTTATTTGTTTTAGTCAAACAGGGCATTAACATTCATTCATTCATTTTCCGAACCGCTAGTATTAACATTAAATTGACAAAAATAAAATAAGAAAACCTTTATTTGTCCCACAATGGAGAAATTCCCAATTTACAGCAGCACAAATATGAAAGGGAGAAGTAGAAAAACAAAAAGTACATAAATAAATATAAACTATAAAATATAAATATAAGCATATTAAAAATGGGTGAGTGGGGGTGAGTCCCGGTTTTCAGGTCCGTCTATTCAATAGCCTGACAGCAGTGGGCAGGAATGAGCGGCGGTACCTCTCCTTCTTTCAGTGCGGGTATATCGGTCTCCGGCGGAAGGAGCTGCCCAGTGCTGTCAGGGTGGCCTGGAGGAGGTGGGGGGGTCTGTCCATCATAGCTTTTAGCTTGGCTAGCATCCTCCTGTTGCCCATCTCCTGTGTATGAAAAATATAAATTAGGAATGTGCAACTTCGGATATTGCCCAGCAGGGCATATCTAGACAAATAACCATTCGCACTCACACCTCGGGACAATTTTCATTAACCTACCACATTTTTGGAATGTGGGAGAAAAACGGAGTACCCAGAGAATCAAAACGCACACAGGCATGGGAGAACATGCAAGAATTCTGAGGAACTTTTCATGTTTTGTTATTTTTAGCCACAATTTTGACCCGGCTTCAGAATGGAAACGGTGAAACCTTGCATCTTCAGGTGCTGTGTGGGCCAAGGTAGAACTCTTTACCGGTACATTTTAATGAGGTACCAAATAGTGAGGAATTCATTTTTGTGGCTGGCGTCATCATGCTGACAATGGGACTGTCAAGAGTGTGTGTGAGAATTGTGTGTGTGTGTGTGTGTGTGTGTGTGTGTGTGTGTGTGTGTGTGTGTGTGTGTGTGTGTGTGTTGGCAGGGGGGGGATTGAATAGCATCACCAACCTGTTTTTTGCATCACACTACATGTACCAGGAAGTATCTGACAAACCAAAATAAATGAACTTGTTCACATACAGTAAATATACAGTTTGTGGGGATCTGTGCTCTATGGTGTGCCATTCTATTATTATCCATATTTTTTTTGGTCAGTATTCATTGTGCATCAAATCTGGCATGGGTGGAGTTACCCTGCTCACTGGTGAGGCCTTTATTCTACGTAAGTACACCCGCTTAAGCAAGCATTAAAGGGAATCCAGACTCACTTGAACCATGACTCAGTTGATTCATCTGTGATCATCGACACCACCTCCAACCACCTTGTCCATTGCCATCAGTCTCCCGTTGCCCGCGAGGGCCACTGCATGCGTGACATCCTTGTGGTGTGCGTAGCGATGCTGATCATCCTTACCTGTTTCCCACAGACAAATTATTTTTGTGAGGTGGGGAGGGGAGATTTGGTTGGAGCAGTTGCCCCTCATGTTACCCTTTCCTTCCGATGCCTAATCTGTGGTTTCTACTCGTGTCTCAATATGATGTTCATTTGTTGCTCTCTTTTATATTCCTTGCTTCTCATGTCCAGTTTTCTCTCCTACTCTCTTTTCTATGACTCAATTTTCTGCATCTCACTGTTGCTATTAACTGGGCTCTGTCTTTATGTCGTATGTTCTTTTAGGCCCACGCCGTGCATCGCTGGCTAATCGATCAGGACAGTAGTGTGAGCTCTGAGATGCCCGATGGCCAAGGAGTATGGCTCAATGATGATGAAGTAAATATCTGCAACACGTATATCTCGCTTTTTTTAAAATATTAATATGTGTATATATGTGTATTTCTATATTCTGTACTGATGGTCACCCCATCATGTAAATTTTGTGTCACACTGCCGCTGTTTCATTTTTTTGGTATCACTTTTCTTGTGTTGCTTATGGTATCGTAGCGCTCGTTCATTCAAGTCGCGCTGTTGTGCTGTGAGCTAATTCAGTGGTACAGGTGTCGTGGATCACGCTGGAGCTTTTTCACTGTTCCCTGTCCCCGCTTGACATATCGTACTAACTTGCTGATTGACACGTTTCATACATTTGATGTGTTTTTTTTTCAAGTTGTAGAACCTTTTTTGTTGTTGTTGTTTGACATTAGCGACACGAGTGTGTTTTAATATGAACATCTTTCTCAGTGTCTTGTGATATATCAGGAACTGGTATTATCAAATCAGCATATTACATGGCAAGAGTCCACGGGCAAAATATAGCTTTTATGTAGTGGTGTAACACTTGTTATATCCATCCACACAAAATAGTTCCTGCAGCAGAGGTTCACACTAATGATAACACAGTCAAAGTATTTTTCCTGTGGGTTCTTCTAATTTAGTCAATATGCTTGTTTCATCTGTATCGCTGTGACTTTATTTAGGCGTCAATCATATTCGATCAAGAGTGTTTGTGCGTGTGAGTGTGAGACGCATTTGTGTGTGGGCGTGTGTTGTTGTGTCTTGGTGGTCGACCTTATCAGTGCGTTGTGTGCATGCTTATTCTCAGTATTGCATGGCATCTTCAGTGCTTCAACATTTAGGTGGATGTGAAACAACGCGATGTGCTGTGTCTGTTTGCGGGTGCGCTCTTCTGCTGCATCATTGTGGTTGTGCACGCCTTGATGTCACTATTTGTTTATTGTGGCTCTTGTGTATTTCTAATGTGACAGCAATCCACATGCTGTGTCTGTTTTTTGTCTGCCTTTATCTATGTAAACAGTCTGGGACTCCTTCACCAATGCGGTTTCATTGCAACTATCTAAAAGATGATCTTGAATCCATGATCACTAAGTGGAAGAGAGTTCATCTAAGTGCAATTAGGCCGCTGGGAAACTTGTTCCAGACTTTTCTTTCCCCTCAAATCCTCGCGATTGCTATCCCAAATTTACTCATGCCACCCTCCTATCTATATGAGGTTTCCTAAAGCCCGAATTTCAGGAGAATCCTGTTCTGAACAAACTAACAGAAAACACTGTCTTGCCAGAAAACTTAAATTGTAATCATTGTGTGCAAATCCAATAGATGGCAAGTGGAAACATGTGAACGGGCAATTTAAAACAATATAGAGTATTAATTTTTGTTGTTGCTCATTCTTACCTATGTAATGGGCGGTTGCATATTTCCTTCTCTCCTTTGATCAATAATCATTCAGGGAGTCACACGTGCAGTACCATTACGGTACTGAACTTCAGTTAAATGAAAAACTGAGACTGTTTCCTTTTTTTTCATGGAAACATTTAACAGAGAAACCAGTAGGTCAAAGTTAAACCAGAAAATAAGTATCAAAAGTCTGGATTAAAAAGGTTCTGAATTTTGGTGTGTCTGGAAATTTTATAATTCACAATCTTTACGGATCACTAATTATTATCATAACAAAAAAAACCCATTATATTCTTATTGCTGTTTTGATATCCAAGCAGTTTGCAGATAATTTAGCCAGCCGCTTGGTGATGAGAGAACTCAAACCGTCTTCATCAACCCGCCATGCCCCCTCCTCTCAGGCATAGTTGTGTATTGTCAGTGGTCTGTGTAAAGGCCGTGGCCCCTCTGCTACTATTACCACTTATTAAGATTGGAGAAGGTCCCCTACAGCTCTAACTAGCCCTCATTTAGTCCTCGGAGACAGACGCTCTGGAAGCCAAGCCCCATTCGTCACACTGTGGTTGCATGGCACATTCAATATGCAGAAAAGCAAACTGTCAAACTCTGCACTGTCATATAAATTCTCCCCCGTCTCAGTTTCTCTTTTCCAGATGCTCCCCCAGCCCACTGTAGACGCAGACTACATTAGAACGCCCATTCAAGTCCAACCACCAGCAGTTGGCTGTAATTTGTTTCAGTGAGGGGGCGCAGGGTGAAATTTACATGTGAAAGGCCATGGCCTATTCAAATATTGAAACACTCATTTTTATCCCAGGGTTATTAATACCAGCTTTGAAGATTTCAGATTAAAGGATAAGGGTTGTTTTTTTTGGGGGGAGGGGTATTGTGTGTGTGTTGAACCACCAGATCAAGGTCTCAGTTGGTTAGATACAGACTTTAACGAGAAGAGCAACAGAAATGGTCAGCCATTCGGAATTGTTCTTCCACACATTTTTGCAGCAGTAAGTCACAATAAAGAGATTCATGTCTGAAGAGAAGTCTATCTAACGATCTATTCTAAGTGACGTTAAGAAGGAGAGAAACTTGAGTGACAACCAAAGCATGCATGCGTGCATGTGCATGTCATTAAGATGAATGCGCAGACAACGTGGGGAAGGTGGTCAGAAAGTCTCAAGGCAAAGATTCCTGCTCTTTCCACCTTTCACCAGGTGAATGCAAAGAGATTTTAACCAAGCTGGTCTGCTTTGGGAATTATTGAAGTTCCTATCGGCTGCTTGTTCTACATGTCAAAGGGCTTGGAGCTAATCTGCCAGCCCTGTGTCACCTTGTGGAAAAATATACAGTGGGACCTCAAAGGTCAAACAAATACCAGGTAGGGCCACTGGCCAACCTCCATAAGAAAATTTCCCATATACACAAAGGGAATAAAGATAACCTGCTTCTTGGTCAAATTGTTACCGCCATAAAGCTGTACAGACAATTTTCTACCCAACATTCCAACATTCTTAACTGTCACACAAGTCTAAAAATAAGTTAACTGCTAGAGATGTCCCGATCACACTTTTTTTTTTGTTGTTCTAAAGTTCTGTCTTTTCTTTTTCTTCTAAATTCTTTTCAACTCAAAATGTGTATTGGTGAATTTCAGACGTTTTATTTTTCATCATTGTTTTTTGTGCTGAAACTCTTTTATGAGCAAAAGCATACACTATAGCCTTGACATTTATACTAATAGAATGCTAACATTAAGCACAAGACATTTTACATCAATACAACAATGTGCAGGAATATTTTATTTTATTTTCATGTAACTGTATAGTGCATTTATACATTCTATTTCCTGGGGAAGCAAATGACACCAATTAGTGGAATGGCTTATACGTATAAGCATTAACATAGAATGAGGGACTCCTCTGTGTGAATGCACTTGATTTATCTGATGCTAAGCAATAAATACATCATTATTATTTCTTCGCGCGTGCAGTCTAAAATGACCACAGAGCTACATGTTCGTCGGTACGTGTGTGACTTTTATCATCTACAAAAGACACTATTGATTTATAACGTCGTTAAATGCAACCAGTGGGGAACAAGCTCGCTTGTCACCAAATAATTTACCCTTGCTCAACTTCCAGTTCAAGTAACGTCATTTGGGCGCTTTACAATTGCTAACCCGTCCGTCGCTCTCTCAACTCTTATGTGGTTTCGTAAGATGGCTTTATATCAGGCAAGGGAAACTTTGGCTATTTTATGTTATGTCATACCGTGAGTGTTTGCGTATCGTTTGTGTCTCCTTGTTGCTCCAACCAATTTACATTCTGCTGCGGCACGGAGGGCGAGCACTGCGCGCAGGCAGAGCCTCTTTGTATGCGTGTGTGGCTCTTACTGCCACTCTGACCGCTGCCAGAAAAACAAAACTAAACATTGCCGAACATAAAACAAAGATATTACTGCTCCATTTGACAAGATCTTTATAGCTTTGGTTTATTTGGTCCCTCTGTGACCTATACAGGTTCTGAAAATGAAGAAAAGCAATCATTTTGCCCCGATGCCCGCTCAACTACAAACCGCGTGATCATACAAAAATTCCGTGTACGTGATCCGACCGGGATATCTCTATCAACTTTTGCTAATGTCAAGAGTCTTAGGTCATGTAATCATGTCATACGGCTCAACAGTCCATATTTTTTTAAAATAGTGTCACAAACGGCAAAGAAAAGGCAAAAGAGTGAGCCCAGAGTTTGATGTTCATGAAACTGTCGCGCGTCATGGTAACAAAGCATTGACAGAATTCTAGGCAACTTTATGAAAATTCTGTTCCATGTCCACATTTTACAACCTTTGACTTTTGTTTTCTGTTTTCAAAAATTAAATAGGTGATTAGATTTCAACATTACCATCAGTAATAAATATTTATTTATAAATGAGAACCGATTCTTTGTTCATGGCATATGGCTTGTTGGGCCCTTTAATTTTAGGTTAATTTATAGCAGTCTGTTTTCTCTCATGGGAAGCCATAGGATGGCTGGAGTGTGTCCCTCTTGACCTGGGGTACAACTTAAACATGGAGTGAAAACCCACAGAAGCACAGGGAGGACATCACTAAATCACACAAATATGCAATTTGAGATTTGAACCCCTCAACTTCTTTGCTGTAAGGCAACAGTTTGAACCTAACTGCTGCCTTATAGCAGTTTGAAATGGGTATACTACACCGTACCCAAATATTATTCATGAGGAGTGAGCGTAGCCCAATTAATGTACATCACTTGTAATCATACCCCAATTGCACAGTTATTCAAAAGCAATTTTATTTAATTTAAGTACGCTGCCTGAAATATAAGCCTTGTATGCATTTGGATGATTGCTAATTGCTGCATTATGTCAACATGGTTTATGTCTGTATTTTATAACTGCATGAATTTACTCGAGGTGTGTGTGTGTGTGTGTGTGTGTGTGTGTGTGTGTGTGTGTGTGTGTGTGTGTGTGTGTGAGAGAGAGATTTAGGGTCATGAAAGTGTGCAATTTCGAATGTGTATGTTTGTGTGAGACAGCATTTACTGTAAGTACTGCATTCCAATGCAGTTAGCTTAGTTCTTATATTCAAATTAATTTTAGGTTTTACACGTACTTGCTACGATTAGAATGTAGCTTATTTTTCTTGTTTGTTTCTATGTCAAGCTCATATTAAGGCAGCTAAGCATTTTCCTCCAGAAGTAGGCATATACAGTGTACTATTTAAATGGAAGCCAACACATGTACATGACATGGGAATTTATTTAGACTCGGGGTGGAATGGTTCCCAAAATCGACGGTTTGCTACGTATCTGACCAGTCGATTGCGTAGGTGCTGAATCTTACGGTGTATTCAACAGCCACAGCCAATTTGCACCAGCTATAGGATACCTGCGCCTTTTCCAGATTAACAAGCCACCAGTGAATGCCCGCAGTGAATGTTCAAGTTCATACCTGATCCTCAGTCTTCTGTTTAGCCACGCTGTGGCCAGCATGCTGTGGGTCAGGGCACGCAGAGTAGAGCAGCCCCTTTCGCTTACTCCACGCATTCGCTGACGCTGTTCCGAAATTAATAACGCGAAACCTGCATTGAGTGAACTGCTCATAATTATTTTTCAGCTCTAATAACAGATGCTCCTGTACTTAACAAAACAAAAAACAAACATAATGTCCGCTGTTTTTCCTGAAATTGTCTGTTCTGGTGGCCATCCTTTATCTTCACGGCATGTTTTGAACAAGCCGTGACTGGGGCTGATTGAATGGATATCCGGTGTCATTTCGGGATTACGTTTTGCCAAAAACTGTCATTCATGAACCTGAGCAATAGTAGCCCATATAGTGACACACACACAAACACGCGCACACACACACACACACACACACACACACACACACACACACACACACACACACACATTATTCATTCATAACAGCGACTGTTATAATTTATTTCTAGTTTCATGGTTGAAGTTACGTTTATCAAAATGGACCCACATTTCTTCGACTCAAACAAATTCCAACATTATTTACTCATGTGAGAGTCCTAAAAATAAACCTATAGGAAGTGGCCTGAACTTGATACAGTACATATCCAACTGTTTTCAATCAAGAAATACTTGTCCAGTATTGCCATCACTGTCATTCACCATTCTTATATGAAAATGTATCAGACTGCACTGTGAATCACCAACACAGTGAATTGTCTCAATCGAGCATCATTCTTCATTTCACATGGAAGTGGATGACCAGCAAGTTCCCACAGGCTTATGGTGCATCGTCTCTTATTAAAAGGTATTCCTAGGTGGGCTTCTTGACAAACCAGACTGATAAGAAAATGTGGTCTGTGTGAGCAGCTGCTGCCTGATCCTGACTCATCTCCAGTGGTTCGAAACTCGTAAGTTTGCAGATGGTGCTCAGTATCAAAAGACTTGTGAAGAACACATTCCCTTCCCAAAAGAGCTTTTCTTTTCGCGTCGCTCACATACACTATCTCCACCTGTCTACTTAGGAAGATGAATGGAAACCTGGACCAGCGATGACCCATCTCATGCCATCTTTCTTTCTATTGGCTTCATTCATATGTGGTGTAATCCTGTGTTTCTAATACCTTGAATTGTCTCCGACAGGGCTTTAAAAATTCATGCGAGGCTTTCAATATCCTTTGTCATTTAATGTGCATAATGATCTGCTCTAACTTACATTCCCCTTTTTATCCTTTCTTTTTCGATCTCTAGCAGGCTTATTGTTGGATGTGTGTGTGCATACGTGCACAGTATTTGAAACTGCTGCGGCCGTCGATTTGCTGCAGACTCTCTCACTGACACCTGCATGCCATCAAGACAAATGGAGCGAGTGTTGATTCATTAGACATCACAGTCTGGCACCCCAAGGCTTTTCCAAATGTGACAGCCCAGTAGTTTTTTGGTGAACGAAATTGAAGTGAGCCAAATCAGAAAAGTGAACACTTGTTTGCATCAGATATATTTTACAGAATTAGGATAAGTGGTACGAATAATGGATGGATGGATATTTGGACCCTTGATCAAATCCAGTAATATCTAAGAGATCCTGTTGGCAGCAGTGCCATATCAAGCAAAAGGAGTGAGACAAGTGGAGGCTGACTCCAGGCCATTATTTGTGTTGATTCTTCCCTTAGCTCATCCGGCACCTCACTAAAAGCAGCACACGTGGACAACTGAAGCCCTTTATCCTGTCGACAAGGCGGTCCTGACATCGGGTGCAGAGGGCACGTCCGACCCGAATCTAAATCAACTCTGCTACCAAAAAGTAGTGTGCCATGATTGATGTCAACTTTCCCAAAAGAGTTTCCTTAGCTACATATTAGAGAGCCTGTTCACACATTGGTGATAAGATATCGTTCTTTTTCTCAGATGTACTATATTGTCCTCTCCTAAATAGAGACAGTGGAGGTTTATTTCAGAGAATTCCAGGCCTTTAATAGCCAAGGGAGACAGGACAATTTGTCAAGTCTTTATTGATACTCTATTAAAGTGTGTCTTCTTGGGACACGCACTATTTGGCAGTGTAGCGCTCATTGCTTTTCGTGTGGACAGTAGAGAGAGCCCATATAGTGTTTTTGCCCAGGTTATGGTTCAGTGCGACTGAGTTGTATGTCGCCTTCTTTCTACATAACCCCCCCCTCTTGGTCCCTCTCCTACAGCATTTATCTCTCTGCATGGTTTTGGCAGTGTTGTGCTTTTCCCAGCATTTAGCCAGGAGAGGCAGAGAGGAGGGAGAGGTAGAGAAAAGAGGGCCTTTTCAACTGAGGAATGACGGACGCTTTATTAAAGGAGGCAGGGCCTTTTGAGGGGCTGGCCCCTTTATGCCCCCCCCCCCCCCAAGCTGAGTGTCTGGCCCATTGTCATGGGGTGGTGGCAGCAACCCCCTCGCCAAGCGCTTTGTCACTGTAAGTCACCTCACAAACTGAAACAGATCTGCAACCCCCTCGCATTTCCACAGTAACTCTATTTTGGTCTATTTATGGTCCGTGAACAAATGATTGTGCGGCTGTCACTAAACATACAGGAGATGCAGAGATGGGCGTGACATGTCGGGGAGACAGGACAAGAGAAAGGAGGGATAAAGTGGAGGTGCCAGTGCAACTAAATCTTGAATGGTGGAGAGTATGTGAGGTAGAGAGCAGAGCAGAGCCTGGAGCATGAGGATGGAGGATGGCAAGGTTAGGCCTCAAAGGTGCAAAGCTGGACAGAACTCTCTTTGGGCAAAACAGAAACATTTACCATCAAGGATGTACAGTAGGTAGGAGATTCTTGCTGAGAGTTTGGGGCGCCCATTGGTTTTTGGTTGCTAGTAAAATGTGTGTCTTTAGATACAGGCAACATTCCTGTAGAGATAAAAACCCCGGGCCCCCTCACCCCACCCTCCCCCTGTCTCTCCACCCACCAAGCCGGATCCAGCTTACTGAAGTGTGTGCGCCTGTGTGGGTGTGTATGCCCGTGTTTACGTCGGACGGGGCTCGGCGTGCCTTGCGTGGTGGCGCTTGCAAGGCGCAATTGGAAAGACATCTTTCAATTTGGGAGAAACAGAACGTAAAAAAAAAAAAAAGGCAGTGGAGCGCCAACAGGCATGCCAATCAAGAGCATCACTTTCGGAGTGAGTACTGCAAACGTTTTTCTTCTCCTCTTTTGCAATGTAATGTCTCTCTCTCTCTGGGCCATTTTTATTACTATGGTCATCAAAACATTTTCTCAGATTGTCTCAGGACAGTATTCCTACTTTTGTTAAGTGTCGGGCTCTCAGCTTGAAGTGACTCTATCCACCAACTATTCAAGTTCAAGTTCAAGTCAACTTCATTGTCAATTATATTACATTACACTATTAATATACATTCATGTTTGCTTGTGTCTACCATTGAAAAGACTGCTCCTACCTTTACCCCTAAATGTTTCCCATCCTTAATTTATCTTGTTCTGTCTGACACGGCCCCAAAAAGCGTGATAGATTGAGCAACGCACTCAGAAAGCATGTAAAAACCCTACCAGCGAGGTAAGAGTTTGACCTGGCACTTTCTTTTACTTTCAGTCACTGCCTAACCCAACATCGGAGTTGTTAAAAGCACATTTTTATTACTATGGTCATCAAAACATTTTCTCAGATTGTCTCAGGACAGTATTCCTACTTTTGTTAAGTGTCGGGCTCTCAGCTTGAAGTGACTCTATCCACCAACTATTCAAGTTCAAGTTCAAGTCAACTTCATTGTCAATTATATTACATTACACTATTAATATACATTCATGTTTGCTTGTGTCTACCATTGAAAAGACTGCTCCTACCTTTACCCCTAAATGTTTCCCATCCTTAATTTATCTTGTTCTGTCTGACACGGCCCCAAAAAGCGTGATAGATTGAGCAACGCACTCAGAAAGCATGTAAAAACCCTACCAGCGAGGTAAGAGTTTGACCTGGCACTTTCTTTTACTTTCAGTCACTGCCTAACCCAACATCGGAGTTGTTAAAAGCACATGAGCCAAGTTGTTTGTTCAGCGCTCACTTTGAAAAGAGTTTTTTTTTTGATAAAAGTTATTGAAATGAGGCCCATTTTTGCAAAATGGGTGGGAGCTTGATTGCTCGGGATTATCTATGCAAGTTTGTTGCGTGTGCATCCAAGATTAGTGTATGTATGAGTGTGTGTGTGTTGTGTTACGCTTAATCTTGTTTTTGACTTCACTCATTCCTCTGTTTAATGTTCCCATTGTATTTTGTCAACGAGGATTAGCCGGGTAAGTAAACTAGAGGTCAGCAACTGATGAGCTGGTCAATTAATGAAATCCATTCAAAGTAACTTTACTGAACACTTCATGGACTTAAGCATCCAAAGAACCACCAGAGACACGCAACCGCAAACAGCCAAGCGTTTGGAGAGTTTTGTTCTTCGCAGGTCTGAAAAGAAATTGCAGCCAATTTCCACTGTGGAACTTGATTGTCCTAAAATGTTTAGTCATTCCATTGCCATCTGATTTAGTTCTATTAATACATCAGAGTGAGTCATCAACAAGTAGATTCATTTCAACATTTGTGGAACAGCACTAGTTGACACAATGTCGAATTAAAAGATTCCAAACATATCTTTCTGTCCCAAATATCCACTAAGATGGCATACAGGACGTAGATACATTCTGGCCTTATTCATCATGCTTTGATGATCTATTGAGAAAAGTTTCGTGTGATAACTGTAATTTACTTCACTGGCTTTTGCTATTGGCAAGTGCAAACTGATAGATTTTGTTTATTCCCACTAATGATACAAACTTGGCAGCTCAAAGCTGTCAGGTTGCCGATCAGTCGTCTGGCCATTATAAGATAATGATGTGTACCTAATGACAGCTACTGTGCACATGGTGTTTACCATATCGGGTGTTTATGAGCTCCTACCACTATGGCTTTAACCCTCATGGTCATCTTTTTAAAGAGATTGACAATGACCTTGACAGCTCGTCTATAAGCACAGTGGATGAAGAAGCAGGGAGACATATAACAAGCTGATCAATAAGCAAGGCAAAGGGGAGACATGCTGTGTGAAAAAGTAAATAGTAAAGATGGAGATGATGTGTTGTGATCCCCATACAGACAGACGTGATGAGTGAAACATTTTAACAGCTTCAAAGGAGTGCTCGCTCGCTTCCTGTAAATGTGCCCGATGCAGAGCAGTCTCACGGGCCTCCATCCCATTGAGTCAACACTTACTACATCTCTGTATCCGGAACCAGCTCGCTGCCTGCTCAATCTCCATGGATCAGCCTGAGAGACGAAAGCCGGGATGTTGAGGCTAAAGGGGAAAAGGCCCCAAGAAAGGAAATCAATTTATTGAGTAAATGCAAGTCAGCAGAAAAGGATGATGAAATTGCTGTTTAAGTACTCTGCAGGAATTTCCATATCCGCTGATCCATGTTCCCGTAAATTGTATAAAAACACTCCGATCCCACTCTCTTTTGCAGCGCAATTTGTGCACATTTAACACTGTAACCTGATAGCATGATAAGTTGTCCACTGCAGTAGCCGCTGTCCCTGAATGGGTTAAATTGTTCATAATTTACTGAACAGGCTTTTCCCCGAGATGAACACACAATAGTGGTAAGATTTCAAAGATGTATGATTTGGTCTTGGTGCTCTTACAGCAAACCTGAAGGGTGAAATCAATTAAACAGAAAGCGAGAGTGTGCTTTTTTTTTTTTTTTTGCTAGACTGCTGCGGTTCACTGAAATCGTATCCAAATCCCGGATGTTTGGCAGTGATATTCTTTCATTGGCATTCTATGGAAGAGCTACAGGATTGAGCTCCCTTGCACTGCTAACAAGGTCCTAGTTTAATCCCTATCTTGATTTCCCTTCCTGAGGCCAACATGTTCAGACTGCGAGAAAAGAGATGTGGATTAAACTGTCAGGCTCCTGGATGAGTCAAGCTGTTAATAGACGGTGAAAGGTATCAGAACACGTACTACATTACTTGTACCATCCAGTACAGCAGCTTTAGGTGGAGCAATTTCCCCCCTGATTTACTTCAAATATGATCAATAACTATTCACTCAACTGAAAATAATGGTTGACTGTTTTGATAGTTTAGAAAGATTGCCTTCAAATGTGTCAGCATGAAAATCCTCATGAAAGGCATAGAACGGAAAGATCTGGCAGGACAAGTTCCTTGTTGCCACTCTTGTGCCACTTTGGTCCTCTCATCATAGCAGAATGTTTTCTATTCTGAATAAACGGCATAAACAAGTGAGAAATGTGATTATACGAAGCACCCGCGGCCCAATGAAAACCCCTCTGTTGTCTTCTCGAATCCAAATGTCTACAATTACATGGGATCTGCATTCTGCAAATTTTGATTCTATTATCCAGTATAATTGACTTGCTGCTTCTCTGTTTACTCTCACCAACACAATTAAGCCTTTGTCCAAATGGGGATCCTTCAGAGGAAGGCAAGGATGTTGGTCTCGCACACACATGCACACAAACTCTGAGCTTTTAGACACTGCAGTCTACCAGCGAGGGGGTGATGTCATTCTGACTGCTGCAGCACCAGCAGAACAGAAACAAGGTAGTGGGGGGTTTGTCATAGATGGCGATTTTTGGTAAGGCGAATTTTGGCCTCCACTGTGAGTTAAAGAATGTAATTTTGCATTCTCTTACGCCAAGCACGTCTTCATTAGTGTTACTCAACCATGCACAATTGCAATGTTGCTCTTGTTTATGGTGGAGCTGTGAAGCAGGGTGTTTTATCTTGTTTCTTTTCCTACAAATAGAATGATAAATTGGCTCACGCAGCTTTGTTCAGCCCAAGAGTGTGAAGCGTGTCCTTTCCCTGGGAATAATCAGGGAGCAACACATTTGTCTAAATTATGCCATGGCGTCCCAGCCAATGTAACGTAAGCAACTTTGCCCCCCCCCAAAAGCTAAGGGTGTTTCTCTGCATGCGTCTGTTTATTTCTGAGTCAAGGAATGGGTGGAGTTCATCCATCCTTATCTCGGTGCACAGACATTTCATGACGCACGCAGATAGACACAAACACAAAAATGCTTCACTTAGGTGAGAAAGTGTGTTTGTCATTCCCGCGATATTAACATTCAGCTCTGTGGGCAAGCTGTTGCCTGAGCCCTTGTATTGGGGGGGGTTCCTAAGGTGTCACCATGGTGGATGTGGGCCTGCATCAGCTGTGTTTGCTCCCACAGTGATGACAGGATGTTTGGGGTGTCACCATGGCACTTTAAAAACATTTCATGCAACAGCATGCCAGCCTGTTGTCCTTGGTGCATTTTATATCTTAGAACAGTTTTGCATTGAGTAACATATTTACAAAACAGTTTTACTTGCTGACAGAGTGTAAAATGCTTGCCCTTCATTTGGCCTCATGCAAAATGGGTTAACTTTCCACCTGCTTGTTTTTACCAGTTTCTGTGAGTTATGCATCATACTCTCTATGCAATAACTGTGATTCAAGAGACAACTATGGTTGTTTCTTGTGATCGCAAGTCGAGCTGCAGTCGGGTCACAATATTGATGGATGGCGTGTATGTGTGCGAGTCAGATGTTGGGTTATCATCTCCCAATAGAATGGAATAAGAGAGTCCATTCAGATCGGAGGCGTACTCAACTCGGCAACTGTGTAAGTAATGCAGAGACATGCGCTCGCTCAACCAATCCAGAAATAATAAACCAGAATGTTTTACTAAAATAGACTTTCAATTCACATTTTCTTTTTTTTTTCTCCCTAATCCTAGTAGCTGCTCCAATTTGGAATGAGTGAGAATTTGTCAGAGTGACTGACTCAGGAAAGTGGCTCAGCAGGGTCAGCGTGCTCACACAAAGCACCACGATTTATGTCGCTCTAAATGCTTTATTTTGAACTACCCAACAAGAGAAAGTGTTGGTATATATTTTGTCAGGAACAAGGAGTGCATTGTGCATGCAATTAATCCGGGAAGTGTTTTAGCTGGAAGCAGCTTTTGCTTTTCGAGTTTCTCTTTCGAGTGCGATCACTCCAACCTTTTTTTTTTAAAGTGACCTCTGTCTTTGCACAGTGCTTTGCCATTAGAGTCATGCTGAGGCTATGCTGTGTCGTTTGTTGCTATGCCTCTGCTGCAGGCATGTGGATCCTTTCACTACTTTTTTTTCCTTACTCAAGCTCACTGCCTCTTGTCAAAAGAGGACCAACGAACTGCAACAATAAACGACACAGCTTAAGGCAACGTGGTACAAAGTTGAAAGGGGAGCAGAAAAAAAAAAAAATCCGCTTCAGCGGTGTGTTTGTGATGTAGCATTAAGTGTTGTGCTGTCCAAATGAATGCATTGCTGAATTTATAGTTTTACTGACCAGTGTGTTTAGATAGATCGATAGATAGTTAGATGTAAGGAAGAGTATGGTGCGCCCCGGCGAAATGAGATGAGAGGGTGCAGAGTGTGCTGCAGTCATGTTCTGCCCTTTCTTACTTTTCCTCCTTTCAGTACTGCATGAGTGATCATGTTTCAGCAGCGCCCCCACCTGCCCAGGAGTGGCATGAAACTAGTGCGCACAAACAAAACGTGCATGATAAGAAGGGCTACGTCGCCAATGTATATTTTGCCACCCAGTTCACTATGACTTGGTGTTGCTTGAACAGACAATGGCATTCAAATGTCGCATTTGCCTTTTTACTTAAATCGAGTGACTAGATTTTTATGTGGAAGCGTCACAAATGAGAAGCGAGCGGTACCTGTTACCTTAAACTTTAGTTTTCCTTGTTTTGGGATGGCACTCAGTTTTTTTGTTTTTGTTTGTGTTTTGTTTTCTAAAATTTGGATTCAACATTTTGACACTTTTTGTCTGGTGTCCCAACCATGGTGATATATGATGTACAACAGTCTGACAAACTGTGTTGAACAGGAAGAACCCAAACAGAGCGAAGACTTCACCACATGCCACGATGAAAAGATGACAAAATGCGAGCCTAGTTACAACAACATTCGTTCGCCTTTCCAGTAAACTTCCATTGGACTATCCTGCTTGATGAAATCATGGCTTTAGGTCACCCGTAACAGATATCACAGCATTCAGTACACTTCTTTCTAAGTGCTGGTGGCTTTAAAATTCACTACCAAAAGAACAAATGATCTCAAGCGAGGAGTGAAATGAGTGGAAAGCTGATGGGTCATTTTGAACAGTCCTTATGCTTAACCCAACTGTCTCTCTCTATTTTCCTCTTTATTCCTCTTCTTTGTGTGTCCTTTACTTTACCCCTTATCCCTCCCTCCTTTCCTTTTGTCCGCTGTGTTTGCAGGCAGATGCTGGCAACAGTTTTCTCCGTGCGGCCCGTTCTGGCAACCTGGACAAGGCTCTGGAACACATCAAAAATGGCATTGATATCAATACCGCCAATCAGGTGAGGGAGTTGTGAGAGCTCCATTTTCGAGATGTGATCATAATGAGATTTCATCGCAAATGAAACAGCTCCCTGGATGGATACGATCTCTTTCAAACGCGAAGAGAAATGACCTAGAAAATGTGACCCTATGGACTGTTGTCTCGGTCGCCTCCAGATGCTCTGTACTTTGGATTTAAATCATAGGTGTGCATGATGTGTGCAGTAATCCAAGTAATATTATAGTTGTTTGTGCCTTTGGACTCTGCCATGTACTGTATATGCATGCTCAGCCCTCCAGGGCAGGTAATAAATGGGCAAATGGTGTCTTCTTTGCACCACCTCTTTCATCCTGCATCCTTTTATCTGGTGCTTGTTCTCCATGGTAATGGGCCTCCGACTGCTGCCCTCAAGCACTTGTAACGTGACCACAAGCATGAGTACAGTCACTTTGTCACTTTGTCCTCAACATCATGTCATTCTTTATGTGGACCTCAACAACACAGACCTCTCGTGACAAGACACGCAATGAGGAGAGACTTTAAAGTACCGGTAGTTAAAATTTCCAAACTGCCTTTAGACAAAACTATTCATTCTGAAATTGTAATTTAAAAGTCTGTGAATCTTACTTACTTTTTTCTCAGTGGCTTGAGGTCCCTGTAAAGTGAAAATTGATTGTAAATGTACTCAACAACAGAGAAGAGTGTTCTGAACAACCCCGTTAGATCCCCAAGTATTTAAAAGGAGGCTTCAAAATTGTGAAAATCGCTACGCTCTTTTAGGCACTATGGGCGTGTCCACTGAAAGCGCTGAAGTCACGCCCTGTTCCTCTGTCAACTGTCAATCAATGATCAGTTCTTCGACCTGGAAAAATGGATGCTACTTTGCCTAGCATCTTTCTTATGCCTGCACATAACTTACAAGTTTGAACGACAAACGTAACAAAACAAATATATCTGCTGGAAACCTCTGGAGACTATTCCCCCCCCCCCCCACGTCGTGACAACGAGGCGCTCTACAGTGGCCATACCAGTGTGAAGACATTGTTCAAAAATGTTTCTCTGTGACTCAAGGCCGACAAGAGGGTGCTCTAAAGCGGCATTGCCATCCCGAAGCCCCGGTCCACACGCTGGCTGTCAAGTTGGCCTTTTAAACAAACCCCTCACCTCCTGTTCCCTCGCTATTCCGCCTTTCTCTGCATGAGTGCGCGTACTCACGGCAGAGAAAGGACAAGTTGCACAATAGGAGCCACACCAGGCAAGAAAATCAAGATGTGCCACTTTTTATGCAGCGCACACGCACGCTGTCTTCTAAAATAAAGCCCCAGATGTCAATGATACAAATTGACCGGCACTGCTGGTTGTGACTTGAACATGATGCATTGCCATCCTGCCCGTGTGACTTACGCTCGCTTAATATTTTGGTCCAATGGGGTGGGAGTTGGAGTGAGGGTGCCTCTTTACTATGGCGATGGTGATGTTGGTGTCTTTAGAATGGCTTGCTCACCGGCACACTGCTTCAGTCTGTTTTCCTTTATCTCTCAACCCAACAACAGCCTCCCCCTCGGTATTAGTGTGCTGTTTTAATTCTCCCTCGTTATTTTGCATTTTCCTTCCTTGTCACACCCCTCTCCTGCATTTGCCGTAGAGTGATGGTCTGCTGTGGTCTCTCCACTCAGAGGAATAATATCAGTGGTGTGGGAAAGGTCCAACCTCACATGTCCTGTGCGGCTGAATGAAGGCTGTGTGAGGTCAGACCTATCCCACACGGCTTGTATTCTTCCCAGCCACGAGACCAACGGCCTGCCATCTCGCTCCAGTCCTCCTCCTCTGCCGCCGTTCGTTTCTTCTGCTGTCATTATCATTAATCCAATGAAAATGGTTTCATTCTCATTTTCATCTTTGTAGACTTTATTTTTGGGAATGATCTGTGGTGCACTGTGTCAGTTATGGCCTGGTCTGGTTTGTGCGTGTTTTGGCTTCTGTGTCAACAAACTAAATCTTTATCATGCATGGTCTACATACTCCGTGTGCCTGTCTGGTTAACTCAGTGGCACTATGCTTTATTGATTCGGGAATCATTGTGTAAATCTTGCCTATAAAATGATTTTCCCCCTCAGAATGGGCTCAATGGGCTTCATCTGGCCTCAAAAGAAGGCCATGTCAAAATGGTGCTGGAGTTACTTCACAATGGAATTGCACTGGAGACGACAACAAAGGTAACTCGCCGAGCAGCAGTCTGTCCGCACCAATGACATTTTTACCAAAACTGTTGATGAAATGCAAATGCGGAGTGATTGTGCAGCAATGTTAATCAATATTCTTAGTTAAATAAAACAAGTAGATGTTCAGGAAGCAAACTGTTGTCTCGCCAGCAGCCATTTTCTTTTTCTCTTTTTTCTTCTTTTTTTGTTTTTCCTTTCTGTTCATCTTTAAACTGAAAGTACATTTGCATGAGAATCAACATTGTTTTTGTGTTTTATTGTGTTTACTGTTTTTATGTTATTCATTTAGTGTTTTAACCGTCTTTGTTTTTATAAATCTGAGTTTTACTTTATCTACAGCACTTTGGATGCAGCCTTGCTTGTTTTAAAGCGCTCTATAAATAAAGTGAGTTGAGTTGCAGACGGAGTTATGGCCACTCAAACAATCAGACGGTATATTAGTTGCCTTTGATGCTGAATACTTTTGCGCATTGAATCAGTCGTTTCTTGAAAGAAGACAATTGAAAACGACAAACAACAAAATTTCCAGTGATCCCCAATCATTCATCCATCCACCCATTTTCCAAGCCGCTTATCCTCACGAGAGTCGGGGGGTCCCGGATCATTACACGTCAGAATATTTATCTCCACGTCCACTATATGATATTAGCATACAGAATGACGAAACTGTTCAAACATGTTCAGCACCATTTGTCACCGTAACTGTGTACTTTTGTTCCCGCGTATCGGTGTTTACCCAGAAAGGAAACACGGCCCTGCACATTGCTGCCCTGGCGGGACAGGAGCAGGTGGTCACAGAGCTGGTTAACTACGGTGCCAATGTCAATGCTCAGTCGCAGGTGAGGCCCCCCATGCTGTGTGCTCTCTCTCTCTCTGTCTCTCTCTCTCTCTCTCTCTCAGCTGCTTTTCTATCCGGCGCCTACTGTGAAACCATTGTATTGTACTGACAATGCCGATGTTCACATGTGTCTTTGCTTCTATATTTGTGAGTATCGGTGTGCATCCTTGTTATGTGTATGTGTAACTATCTATCTCGTCGCTTTTGGCATCTCTGCTGTGTGTGCGTGCGTGCGTGTGTGTGTGTTTATTTCTGAGACAGAAGGGTTTCACTCCACTCTACATGGCTGCACAAGAAAACCATCTAGAGGTTGTGAAGTTTCTTCTGGAGAACGGGGCTAATCAGAGCGTTCCAACTGAGGTACCAAAGAGCAAGAGACGTGTTCAATCAGTCATCCAACAAATCTGCTCGATGATATCCTGCTGATCCTGACTCGTTGTCAAACCATCGTGTTGTGTGCTCATCAGCCTTCACCGCTGACATTGCTCTAATTGTCTGTGTGCAATCAACCTGCCTTCTGAGTTTCTGCCGTCTTCTACAGGATGGATTCACTCCTCTGGCTGTGGCTCTACAACAGGGCCATGAAAATATTGTAGCGCTGCTCATCAACTACGGCACCAAGGGGAAGGTCCGCCTCCCTGCGCTGCACATTGCAGCACGCAATGACGATACACGCACGGCTGCAGTGCTTCTGCAGAATGACCCAAACCCTGATGTGCTCAGCAAGGTACGTGATGCTGTTGGAGTTATGATCATCCATTGAATGAGTGACACTTAGGTACCACTTTGTTGTCCTTGCAGACTGGATTCACACCCCTCCACATTGCTGCACATTATGAAAACTTGAACGTTGCCCAACTTCTTCTCAACAGAGGAGCCAATGTTAATTTCACCCCAAAGGTATGGAATTACTATAGAGTGAACCCCAATTTATAGTGGGAGATACATGCCCGACCTAACCATAATAGGTGAAAATCTGCACTGTAGACACCTATATGTATATTTTTTATCCTCTCAGAAGCTTTAAACACCTTTAAAAACACTGAAACTTAATAAAACACACTTAAACTTGTTAAAACCTGTTTTTTAAAGTGCTGTGAATCTTAGTGCTTCTTCTCCTGCGCTCACTTCCAGTTCTCCAAATATGAGGCAAAGGCTACCTCATTCAAGCTCCTATTTGAAGTTCAAAACGGACCCATAAAACAAGCAAGAATAAAGCATTGGATGTTGAAACGCCGAAATGTTCAACAAATCGATTTCGACAAAAAGCCTACTAGCTTCATGCTAACATATAACTCAAAATGCCACAGGCTAACGAAAATAGATGACAGTAATGATACACTTTCAAAGCAAACAAGGAAACAGCAACATATTCAAAAAGAGCATACAGCAATACTCACAGGTATATATATTGTCCATGTTCTGTAGGAACAACAACCATTACTGGAGTTTGGAGCTTGGGGACCTTTTCTGCCTCTTCTGTTTGCTATTCTTCATTTGCTGCATCTCTGACAGTCGATCTCAGTGCTACCCGGCATGTTTCCGCACAACATTCCGCACTACATGAAAGGCGCACAGCTCTAAATTTGGACTTGACTGTAAAAAAATAGTTTTGTTTTTTTAAATTATGATACAGCAGGTGTGCGAATGATGTATCAGCATATAGCGGGGGAACATTGTATGCTCGTGTGATTTCTTTTTTTCCACTAATTTCGCGTGTGGATCTAATTGCGTCTATATATCTATATAGAACGGCATTACACCTCTGCACATCGCATCCAGACGGGGGAATGTGATCATGGTCCGACTCCTCCTGGATAGAGGGGCACAAATAGATGCCAAGACCAAGGTGCAGCATCTTATCACAGTCTTGGATTCACTCCGTGCTTTTCACTGCCACTAAAAGATACTGTCTCTCACCAGGATGAGCTCACTCCTCTGCACTGTGCAGCTAGAAATGGTCACGTCAGAATAATAGAAATTCTGCTTGACAATGGGGCCCCCATCCAGGCCAAGACCAAGGTAATCCATTTTGAGTCAAGAACCTTTTTTCTCAAGCAAACTAAAACTAATACTGACAATAATTTTTCATAGTATATAATATCATATATATCTGCAGTTTTTCAAGGTACTTGAATGTCAACATTTCTTTTTTTCCCAGAATGGCCTTTCTCCAATCCACATGTCAGCACAAGGGGACCATGCAGACTGCGTCAAGCAGCTTCTGCAGTACAACGCAGACATTGATGACATCACGTTGGACCACCTAACACCTCTACATGTGGCCGCACACTGTGGACACCACCGAATGGCAAAAGTTCTGCTTGACAAGGGGGCCAAACCCAACTCTCGGGCACTGGTCAGTGACTTTTAAACCTGTTACCACACTATATACTTAGCTTCAGGTAGACCTGCTCAATCGAATGAGATCCATGACATGAGCTGTAAGAGATCTGCTTTTACAAAGTGTTAAAAAGTTTATTTTGTGTAGAACTGCACTGTATCACACACGAAGTGTTTTTAATATTTCAGTTAGCCTACGAGCACTAAAATAAGCTAAACATTATAAACGCCTCTTAGTTTACTGCAGTTTTTCATTCATCCATTCTCTTCATCTTATCCGGGATCTGGACACAGAGGCAGCAGCTTAAGCAAAGAAGCCCAGACTTCCATCTCCCCAGCTTCTTTGTCCAAGTTTTCTGGGGAAATCCTCAGGTGTTCGCAGGTCAACTGGGTGACATAGTCTCTCACGTATTCAGAGTCTTCCTGGGGCCTCCTCTCAGTAGGACGCGTCCATACCAACTCACCAGAAAGTCATCTAGGAGGCATCCTAACAAGATGCCCGAGCCACCTCTCCTGGCTCCTCCACCTGAATGACGAAGCTTCTCAGCCTTTCTCTAACGGATAACCGGGTCTCCCTCATGAGGAAACTCATTTCGGCTGCTTGTATGCGCCATCTTGCTCTTTCGGTCAAGACCCAAAGCTTGTGACCATAGGTGAGAGTAGGAACGTAGATATATTAGTAAATCAACAGCTTTGTCTTTTGGCTGGGCTCCTTCTTCACCATGACAGATCAATACAGAGTCTGCATTACTGCTGACGCTGAACTGAGCGGTCTATCTATCTTCCGCTCCATTCCTCTTTCAATCATGAAAAATACCCCAATGTACTTGAAATCCTCCAATCGAGGCACAATTTCGTTCCCGACCCGGAGAGAGCACCCCAGCCTTTTCCAACTGAGTAGCATCGTATCAGATTTGGAGGTGCTGATTTTCATCTCAACTGTTTCACACCCAGCTGTGAACTGGTCCAGTGAGAGATTACGGCTTGATGAAGCCAACAGTAGCAGATCATCTGCATAAAGCAGGGATGTGGTCACCAAACCGGACCTCCTCAACATCATGTCTCCGCCTAGAAATCTATCCACAAAGGTTATGAGCAGAATCGAAGAGCAGCCATAGTGGAGTCCATCCAACACTGGAAACAAATCCGACTTAGAGCTCTAAACTCTGACACGAGTCATTACAGGGGTTGACCAGCCTGTATCAGGTTACCCATGTACGATACTCTCGAAGCAACCACCATAGATCTTCTTAGGGGATTAGATCGAATGATTTTTCCAAGTCCACAAAACACATGTAGACTGGTTGGGTGAACCCCCATGCATCTGTGGATTGTGTAGAGCTGATCCCCTGTTACACAGCCAGGATGAAATCAACACCGTTTCTCCTAAATCTGATGAGCCGGAGGTAAGCCCGATGACATTCAATGAGAACTTCTCAACCTCACACACCAGTGTGTGCTGCTCCCTGCCAGAGAGGCAACATTCTACGTCCCGACAGCCAATTTATGTAGCTTGACACTGCAGCGCCCAAGGCTCCCGAATTCGGCTGGCACCCAGCCCTCAAAGCATCCAACCTCATTGGCCACCTCCCATAGGTGGTGAGCTCATAAGAAGTTCTGCAATGCTTTACTTCTGAAAACTTTAACCACATCAGGAATCTGCAAACACATCATTGAATTAATTCTTGCTTATTAAAGCAGAGCATTAGTTCTGTAAAGGATCATTGCAAGAATTGCCCTTGCAATGTATGTCATACAGTGTCGTCGTAGTGTCCTTGTCTCCTTTGAAAATTATTATTGTAGCGTAAACTTAAAGAAGTGTCTGGTGAGGTCGTTTGAATTGAACTTTTCCAGCTAAAAATGTATGCACATTATGTACTGAAGATAAATTATTTTCCTATTTTCAGAACGGCTTTACTCCTTTGCATATTGCTTGTAAAAAGAACCACATGCGCGTGATGGATCTTCTGCTCAAACACGCAGCATCATTAGAGGCTGTGACTGAGGTAAAGAAATGAAGTACGGGGGGTTCACAGTTTATGAATGCAGTAGGTTCCAAGAAGTTGTTCACAAGATGAATTGTTCTTAAGTTGAGACACATGCATTTCCAATCTATAATTGCCATTTGAGGTCATTACACAAAAAAAAACCTGTCGTGAGGTGCCAAAGAAAAGGAGACACCGGACGTGTCTCAATAAATACTTTACTCCTTTTGATGGCCAAAAACACGCAGTCAACTGGAAGTCCACCACACACAAACCACTCCTTCCCGAATGCACCCCGCAACGATTAGTTCCATGGAGGAATTATGTCAACAAGCACCACAGTCTTACTGTACTGTAACTTACCTTTAGAGTGTGAATACATAAACGGAAGTGGAGTTAAGAGAAGTTATTGGTGGTGATAGGCAAATATGATCGCCGGAGATTTCTTATTTTTGGTGGATTCCTTTAAGAGTGCCAAGTTCAAGTGAGCTGCTGAATTGGCATTGTTGGGGACTCAGGTGCTCACGAAAGCATTGCTGAGTTTTCAGCAGCCTGAGTTGTCTTCATTCTTCTTCTTCTTCTTCTTTTTTGGTGTTTAATGGCACCTGACAAGCTCACGGAAGTAGTCTTCCTCTTCTCATCATAGATGAGTGTTGGAAATGCATGTAAGGAGCATAACCGCTTGGCATGTTGCGGCAGAAAGAGGAACTACATTATCATACAGTATGATGTGGCACAAGGTTACAAATATGAAATTACAAACATCCGTAACTTGGAGACCTCCTGTACTTCAAAATAACATATCATAATTATTTGTGTTCTTATATACCCAATGGCCATAGTCCTTCTAAAGCAACATTGTTTTTAAATAGTCTGGCTTGACGCCCTTGCATGTGGCATCTTTCATGGGCCACCTCAACATTGCCAAGATCCTTCTGCAGAAAGGAGCTTCGCCCAGTGCTTCTAATGTGGTGAGTTATATTCTTCGATGACAAGCTTAGTCAGAGCGTCTGGGTTACTGTGCCGATCTTCTTTAAGAAGTGATGCGGTACATTCATTTTGATTTTGATGATGTAGTTGATGTATGTATTTGTCATTTGTGTGTGTGTGCGTGGGCAGAAAGTCGAAACCCCCCTCCATATGGCTTCTCGGGCAGGACACGTTGAGGTGGCAGAGTTTTTACTACAGAATGCAGCACCAGTGGATGCCAAAGCCAAGGTGGATATTTACACTTCCATCACCTCAACTCAACTCAACTGTATTTATAGAGCACTTTAAAACAACCACCGCTGCTTACAAAGTGCCATGGAACAAAAATAAGTCACACAACAACAAAGATGGTTAAAACAATAAATGAATAATGAAGACGGTAAAAAGCACAAAAACAGTAAAACTAAAACCAAGTCTCATAGTGAGTAAAAAGCCAAAGAATAACAATGTAATATAAGACACATTTTCAAGACGGGCATTGAGGGGGCTTTAGCAGGAGGTCATTTTGAAGAGACGAACCAGCAATCGAACAGGCTTGATCCCCTCTGAGCCCTTACATAGTCCTCGGTACCTCTAATAGCACCTGGACCGCTGACGCAAGCCACTGGGCAGGTGCAAAGGGGTAAGAGACCTCAGAGAGGTAAGATGAGGCGAGACCATTTCAAGATTTAAAAACAAATAATATAATCTTAAAAAGAATTCTAAAATGGATAGGGAGTCGGTGAAGGAACGTCAGAGTAGTAGTTATGTGCTCCCTCTTATAAGTACCAATGAAGAGATGAGCAGCAGCATTTTCGACTAACTGGAGACGCTTGATGGAGGCTTAGCTGACTCCAAAACAAAAGTGCATGACAGTAATCCAGCTGAGATGTGACGAAGGCATAATTTACTGTTTGAAAGTGCTGTTGGGAAAGGAGAGGAGTTATCTATGCATGACATTGTAGGCAAAGAGTAAATGCCTAAACACGAATCAAAATCCCAATCTTTAAATGGGATTTGAAAAATGAATAAAATATTCTGAATTCTTAGTTGCATTTAGAACTTTAAATCAATTTTCTCTCCACACACCAAAGCAGCAACCTTAAATGTGTTAAGCTAAACATCACAGTGAAGCAACCAGTTATGTAAATGAGTACATTTCATAGCATCTCTCACCACATTTGCTAGGATGACCAAACACCCCTGCATTGTGCGTCTCGAATGGGCCACAAGGAGATTGTGAAACTGCTTTTAGAGCACAAAGCCAAACCAAACTCCACAACCACAGCAGGACACACGCCTCTTCACATCGCAGCCCGGGAGGGTCACGTGCAAACTGTGCGTATCCTGCTGGACATGGAAGCACAGCAAACGAAGATGACTAAGGTATGACGCAAAGTCCCGTTTGGTTGTTTCGGTCTTCTGACTGTTCAATAACGGGTCCATACTCCCAATGGTGTCTGTGCAGAAAGGGTTTACTCCGCTTCATGTGGCTTCCAAGTACGGCAAGGTAGATGTGGCTGAGCTGTTGCTGGAAAGGGGAGCGAACCCTAATGCCGCCGGGAAGGTAAGAAACTCTTGGAAAACTGTTTGGAGACTGTGTTAAACTCCATACAAGTCAGTTCAGACCTATCCGGCATGCTGCGTATGTATTTACCGTGATACATTCTTGCAGAATGGTCTGACTCCACTGCACGTCGCTGTGCATCACAACAACCTGGATGTTGTCAACCTGCTTGTCAGCAAGGGGGGTTCACCACACAGTGCAGCCAGGGTAAGGGATCATTAAGTTCATTCATACAGTAAATGTGATTCATGCGACGGGACTCATTTGTAACTGCCCCTCATAATTTGTATTTAGAACGGCTACACCGCCTTGCATATCGCAGCCAAGCAGAATCAAATGGAGGTGGCTAACAGCCTGTTGCAGTATGGAGCTTCAGCCAATGCTGAGTCTCTACAGGGAGTCACACCTCTCCACCTGGCCTCGCAGGAAGGAAGGCCCGACATGGTCTCTCTGCTCATCTCCAAACAGGCTAATGTCAACCTTGGCAACAAGGCAAGAAGACCGTTTAGACATATTTGTGTGCATGTGTGATTTAAAACGTGTATGACTTCTTTCTTTCTTTCTTTTTTTTCACTTCAGAGTGGACTGACACCACTCCATCTTGTGGCACAGGAGGGACATGTTGGCATTGCTGACATTTTAGTGAAGCAAGGAGCCTCGGTTCAAGCGGCGACGCGGGTAAGGTTTCTAAAAACGATGCAATGGCCTAGATATGCGTTAGTAGTTGGTGATCAAAATGGCAGCACAACAAAAGATACAGAAAACTTGATAAGCACTGCGAACATGATTAAATCATGTTATAATGTTAGTATGTGCTGTAAATGTCAATTCAAAACGACTGAATATAGATTTTTGTTTCATGATTGTCAAAATACTTGACCAGCAGCCATTAAGTAGTAGAGGTCACTGAACATTTTTATGTACTTAGTCACATCACTTATATTTCCGATAACTATAACAACTCCAACCATATTTGCACAAGTTCCAACTTATCAAAACAATGCTATTGTTAGCATGTTGATGTGGCCCTATCGACAACCACTTCTCACGTGGTCCCTTTATAAAACTATTTTACCATCACTGCCATGGATATGTCTCAGAAACTAAAAATGTATCATGAAGAATGAAATGTATACAATCAGTTATTATGCATGAAATAATCAACTTCATTATGATTGAACTTCAGTCTTTTTTTTTTTTTTTTTAAAGCATTAGTGTTAAAAGTCCCTGACTGTTTAAATGTGTCATCTCAGATGGGTTACACACCTCTCCATGTCGCATGTCACTATGGCAACATCAAAATGGTGAAGTTCCTGCTGCAGCATCAGGCCAATGTCAACAGCAAAACACGGGTGAGCTCCTCCTTCGGGTTGTGAAATTCATCTGCAACAGATTTACAGCGGAATGGCTGTACATGAACTAACTGATACAACTGTAACACTCAGTGTAACGTATCCTAACTTATAAAAGCAATTATGCATTTGCAGACAAGCCATTTATTCAATGCATATCGTGTAGTTGTGTGTACAATGCGGACAGAAGGATGTAGCTTGGGGGTAACGCAGGAGCCCCTGGCATCTTCTCCTAATTTAACCTCTCAGGCTTAATAAAAGTAGATTTGTCTATGTTGACATGGAAATGATGGATGTTGCGGAGGATTTGGCACTTCCTTTCGAGGTTTGGGGGAGATCAAATGGAGTAAAACATTTGCCTGGAACATGGCCAGGGACATACCGTCAGCATTCATTTTTATGTGCAATGCTTTATAAACACAATGTACAACCGATTAATTTCAATCAGGCTTCTGTGTCAGGGTAAAATAAACATTTTCTGGTGTATGAGTGTGTAGTGACACATAGAGAAGCCCTAACAAAGGAAAAGGTAGAGATGTCGTGCATCATTCAGGGAATGCCATTAGTTCAATGTCATGCAGCTGTAGTTAGTGCATTAAGAAAGGAAGAAAGAAAGTGGTACTGATAACTGTCTCTTATCTTATCTAGCTTGGCTACACTCCCCTGCACCAGGCCGCCCAGCAAGGACACACAGACATTGTCACGCTGCTGCTGAAGCATGGAGCTCAGCCTAACGAGACAACAACGGTGAGCAGGACGGCACCTTTTCCTTCCCCCGTCACGAAACGTTACCGTGGGATCATTGTGTGTCTGTGTCCGTTAGAATGGGACGTCAGCACTCGCGATTGCCAAGAGGCTGGGCTACATCTCTGTGATTGACGTGTTAAAGCTTGTGACTGAGGAGACCGTTTCCATGGTGAGGAGGTCTGAAATCTCGGTATGACGCGGACAACGGTACGAACAAACTATTCAAATGTCCGTGTACTTTTTCTATGCCCCTCAGACAATCACGGAAAAACACCGCATGAGTTTCCCAGAAACGGTGGACGAGATACTGGATGTGTCCGAGGATGAAGGTATGACACGTCAGTTAAATAACAATACAGCCAGTTTGCTGTAAATTGAATTGAACTGGCCTCACAGTTCTTCTTTTTTTTTTACTGTTTTTTCACTTTTTTAGGCCTTGCGCAGCTTACATTAGGTATGCATGTCTTTTTTTCTCCATGTGTACCATTGGGAGGTTTACGTAATGAAGTACAGTATGCGTCTCCATTGCAAGCTCGTCCTCTCCATTGTTATCTTCTGCTAGCTTGTCTGTGCTGGTGTTCACTGTGGTATCCTCTCCGGTTTCTCACCGCCATGTGCACGTAGCCACACTGTCTGTCACCGTTACATGTCTCTGCAATAACACTCACTCACTAATTCGAATGTCTGTGGTATGAGAGCAACTATGCGTGAAAACAATGTTATGTAAAATGATGTAATAGGGTTGTTGATGTAGGTCTAATCGTGGCTAAATTTTGCATCACTGAGCACTTGTGGTAGACTTGATAACTGTCTAAAGTCTCAGTATTATAACCTGACTGCAACTTCCTTTTAGCCTCTTGTTTGTATTTACAAAGCTCCAATGTACACTGTTAGGATTCAGTTGTAGCAACTACTGTTTTATTATAGCATGTATTATATTAAAGACTTTGAAGTCTTATACCAATGCTGGGTCATAAAGTTAGTATTAGTATCTCGTATTTTAACTGGCTTTTACTGTTGCTCTAAATATCAAAGGAGTTTGCATGTTGTCCCCTTGCCTCCGTGGGTTTTGTCCGGGTACTCCGGTTTCTGTCCACATTTCCAAAACACGCATAGTAGGTTGATTGGACGCTCTAAATTGTCCCCAGGTGTGACTGTAAATGGTTGTTCGTCCCTGTGTGCCCTGTGATTGGCTGGCAACCAGTTCATGGTGTAGCCCTGCCTATTTCCCAAAGACAGATGCGATAGGCTCCAGCATGCCCGCGACCCTCGTGAGGATAAGCGGATCAGATAATGGAGAAAGAGATGGATAAATAACAAAAGAGGCTCAGGGGATGTTCAGAGGATGTATTAAATGTGATGACACTCATCTAGTATTTGCAGTATCCTAGACAAAATCCAGGACCCTCATGAAGTAATAATCCATATGAACAAGTGAACTGTGCACTTTTTTCAGATGGTAGCTGACATGGTCAAAAATGATATTTTTCATTACTTTTGAACAAAAAAAACAATATGGTCATGTTTTGGAAGGGTAAGTAATGAATTTTACTGACATTAGATTTTGATGCCGTCCCCTCTGTTCTGAAGACTTTATGTTTATCGTAATCATCTTAATGTGTCATCATTCTTGTAGTCTTGACCACATTTATCATGCCTATCATTTGATGAGGCAATGTTTCATCGTTGAAGTGTTCGTTGTCATGTTACTACTTGCATGAACAAGATCCACGTCACTCATGCTTCATCTCACCCGGTTTCCATGATGTCTAACCCTTCAAACGGCTGATTAACACCTTGCCCTTTTCGCTCTCTCTCACTGTCTTTCCCATTTTTGCGGTTTGACCAACCTGACCTCGGTCTGTTGGCTCTCTTTGGCATGTTGTTCTATGAAGGAGAGGAGCTCCTGGGGACAGAAGGGGCCAGGTACATGAAGATGGATGACATGAAAGACCATGATGACGATTTCCTCTCCCCCAAGAAATCACTGGAGTACGAGAGAGGGCTGGGCACAGCGTAAGGGGGCTGTGGGAAACAGGGGAAAGAGCCAAACCGGATACCAGGGGACTCAACTTGGATTTACTTATGAAATAAAAAACACTAGAGCACCAGCTAAATGACCTCCATCTGAAATTTTTGGGTTGTTTGTATCTCATTCAACAGAAATTACTCACCAGCCATTCCCAGGATTCCCCGCGTTTCACCCGAGACTGTGATCCTGAAAGAACACGAGCTCGATCAGGTTGAGCACATGCATGAATTGACCGTCACATATTTGGCATGAGAGGATCTTTTTCATCTAAATTCATCACTAATTCATGAACAAGGTCACTTTGCATACTCGTAATTTGTTGAAATGTCTTTTAATGTCGTGCATCATTTAATAGTGTTGGAGTCCATTGAAGCTCATTGGTGTGGCAGTTTGCAGTGATGTAAAACTGTACGCTATCACGGAACTTTCTTTTCTGGTAGTAAACATTACAAAATAAATTCCACTCTGACAATGTGAATCATTACATTATCCACCAAACATAACATTTGAAGACAGATTTCAGTGTTAGATTTTGGGGGGATTATGTTAAATTCTGTCTGCGTCTACTATTTGCATGTCAAACATATTGCAGCGTTGGTTTACCGGTTTCATGATCAGTTTGTTCTGTCTGCAGCACACTCCACTTCCACTGCCAAAAGAGTATGATGAAGACTCTCTGATTCCCAGCAGCCCAGCAACTGAAACATCCGACAATGTCAGCCCAGTCGCCAGTCCCATACACACAGGGTCAGCTCAGCACAACGTTTAACAACCCTAAACTGTGATCAGGATGTGAAAAGAAATTGTATGTTGTCCGGCGACAGGTTTCTGGTCAGTTTTATGGTGGATGCCCGAGGCGGCTCAATGCGAGGCAGTAGGCACAATGGTCTGCGGGTCATTATTCCCCCAAAGACCTGTGCGGCTCCCACCCGCATCACCTGTCGCCTGGTGAAGCCGCAGAAGCTCACAAGTCCACCTCCGCTTGTGGAGGGAGAGGGCCTGGCCAGCAGAATCATCTCCCTCGGCCCAGCCGGCATGCAGTTTCTGGGGTAAGGACGAAATTGGTCTTCCTGGTTGCTTTGTTTTAGCCAAAGCGTTGCAGAGCAGGTGGGCTGGGGTATCCCACCAGGATATGTTGGATTTAAAATTGTTCAAACACCCACTACACACAAATAAAAAAAATAAAATGACGTGAAGAAGTTTTCATAAAATAATGTCGTGTGACAGGCCGGTGATTGTGGAGATCCCTCACTTTGCGGCTCTGGGTCGTGGCGACCGCGAGCTTGTGGTGCTGAGGAGTGAGAATGGATCTGTATGGAAGGAACACCGCAATCGCTATGGTGACGAGGTTCTTGAAACCATTCTCAATGGGATGGACGAAGGTGAGAATTTTTCCACTCTGTGTGCATGACCACAGCCTGATGCACGATCATTTCATTTGGTCATTTTCTTTTGTCAGACTTGGAAAGTCAGGAGGAACTTGGGAAGAAGCGAATTCGCCGCATCATCTCAACTGATTTCCCGCTTTATTTTGCCGTTGTGTCGCGGGTCCAGCAAGAGAGCGACCTGATTGGGCCTGAGGGGGGTTCCTTGACGAGCAAACTGGTGCCGCTGGTCCAGGCCACATTTCCCGAGACGGCGGTCACCAAGCGAGTCCGTCTGGGACTGCAGGTGAGATGGGACGATGAGGAGAAGGAAGGAAGGACGACAGAATCATGAAAGAAAAGCCTGTTGGATATATTCGTCCTCATGTCCGCTATTGCCTTGCATGCTTGTGATTTTATTTTGCTGTCACCATCGCACAGTGCATGCACTTTGCACCTTTATCCTAGTAAGCTACTTTGTGGCCTTGTGTTTTGTTTTTTTTTTTCTCATTTCCTTACTCATGCACTGTATGGACATAAATTGGGGGACATTTTGGGGATGTAAAAATGGAAGAAAATGTTTTCTTCATCCAGAATTTGTGTCAGAGGTGACCGATGTTGGAACTCGAGGGCATTCTGTGTTATGATTGAGTTCTTTTCCTCAATTCATCTGGGCCTCACTTTGTGCACTGGGACATATTTGTGCTGCAACAGAAAATGACCCATCCAATCGGTTTCAACAAAGTTGGAAGCACAGAATAGTGTTCAAAATGTCTTGTAAGGGAAATAACATTTGTACTGACCCAATAGTTATGTCCATATATATATATGGTCATATATTCCACTATTGTTCTTTATGATTTTGATTTCAAGTATTTTGAGAATAGGTGGCCTCATGCATGTGTCCCCGACAAAAACTTGACCTCTTTATTGGACCTTGAATCTCCTGTATGTGTTTGCTCACTCCAATGATCAGCTGGACCAGACACATTGGTGGAAATTTAAAAACACCAGCTACACAACTGCAATAGTCAGAAAATCTTGTTGATCATTTTATTAGAACCATGTACAGTGGAATTTAGAATAGATTTATCAGTCCAATTATCTGATTCATACTGTTGGGTACAAAAATTTTAATATGAGAAATCTAATTTTAAATCTTGTTTAAGCAGTACAGTAACCAACCATTTCTTTTCTTTTTTTTTTTTCAAGCTAGTATGGAACAAATTATCAGATTTCTGAAGTGCAATTTTTTTTTTTAATTTTGTCCAAATACTGATGAACCCGAGTTCACAAATATGACTATAAGGGAAAGCAATGTCAGTTATAGATATTAATATAATGTCTGAATATATAACTGTAAATAAATGAAATGATAGACTAGGGATGGTCAACTGAAATGATGGGGCCACAATTTTTCGTTAGTGCTACTGCGGGACCGCATAGAACCACACACATCCTCACCAGATCTATGATAAAAATGTAATTTTTAATGAGGACAAAATATGGCTTTTTTTAAAACCAACTTGCAGAAGAGTACCATTATCGTCATATATTTTAACTTTCAAATACACACTGAAAAAACTACCAAAAATAAGCACATACTGTGATTTCCTCCCACTCCCCAGTACAAAGGTCTCTCTTGCATAAAAATTCCCATTCAAAGATGGCACAAAAGTGCTGATCAGCAAACCATGAAGGAGAAGAATTAATTTTGTGCATTTTCACAAAAATCAACTTCCTCAAAGATTTTCAAATTATATTACCTAGGGATCCAAAATAAGTTTTTTTTTCCCCCAGAAGAAAATATCCCTCCTCCCCCTCTCTACCACTACTTTAAATAGTATCATTTGTCAGAAGTACACCTCTGTAGAGGACCTACACTTTGTACACTCTTTGAAAAATGAGAGCACCACTGCCACCTACTGTAGTGAATGTGCAACTACACTTTATTTTAATACAGCAAAAAAAAAAAAAAAAAACATGTTCCCTGGGTTTGCACGCGCTCACCCTGACATTACACCGCACCCCTATTTGAGAAGGTCTGCGCCAGACATTATTAAAGTGTCAATAAACAGACCAATGTCGGTCTATTTGAAACATCTGTTGTTATTCGTCTGATAGTTAGCGTGCATCCCTGAATACTACTGTACCATATGTTTTTCCTGCATGTTATTCCAATCCTCAAATTACCAGTCTGGCTAACTCACCTGTGTAAACAGTGTAGTGTAATGCACTAAAGTTGGTCCTGAAAGCGTTCCCTCTCTAAGAGTGGACGAGGGCCACATGCGTCTCGCAGGCCGCCAGTTGCCCATCCCTGTGGTAAACACATCATGTGCCTAATGTTTGTTAGACACCAAAATGTATATATAGATAGCCTAATGAATTATTCCTAACTTAAAACTACCACTCATGTTGTAAAATCAATAGGAAAATGGTAAATGACTGAAAATAAAATGAATGCAGTTCTAAGTTTCAGCACACACTCTTAAGTTTAATGTTTATGTTGCTGTTTTGGTCATGTTTTATGTTTCTTCTTTGTTGGCAAAATATATACAAACCTTTGATATCAAATCTCACGTAATAAAAATGTTTTATTATCTCACACAGTTTGGTTTGATTTTTGTCTATGCTTATAATAAGCAATCTTAGTTTAGATTTCTGTTATTTACTCTGTTCTCATGTTTTTCCCTTCCCATCTTGCCTCACGTCAACTCATGACTCTTTCCTGCTATCCCTTCCACATTTGCACATTGTGCTTCATCACTTCTGCACCGTTGTGGTGTTCCACCCCTGCATCACTGACATTTGACCTCAGGCTCAGCCCGTTCCAGATGAGTTGGTTGCTAAGCTGCTTGGTAACCAAGCCAACTTTAGCCCCGTGGTGACGGTGGAGCCTCGGCGGCGAAAATTCCACCGACCCATCGGCCTCCGCATCCCCCTGCCTCCGTCCTGGCGGGAGAGCCCCCGAGACTCCGGGGAGGGGGATACCACCAGTCTGCGCCTGCTTTGCTCTGTCATAGGTACTTCATGTTCCTTCTACTTGGCAGGAGGACTAGTTGTTGGTCCGAGCTTTCATGGAACCTTATATCATTTTAAGGATTGCAAATATTTTGATGCGTTATCTGTATTCACCTCAATCTCATCTTGTCCTTCTTAGGTGGGACAGCTGCAGCCCAATGGGAGGACATCACTGGCACCACTAAGCTTATCTACGCAAACGAATGTGCCAGTTTTACAACCAATGTATCTGCACGGTAAGTTCACTTGGTTGCAATGTATGCACCCACCAGTACCCACGGGCGACAACATTAGATATACTTGCGCATGAGCTGGAGCTAAAATGACATCTTCAAAGAACAGATAATGCTCATTTTCTTGACCATAAATGTCAAGCATGGTTCATTCAGCAAAAAATAAACTTTCCAAAAGCTTTATTAGCTGTACAGGAAAAGTAATTGACAATTCAACATCGCAAACTGAGCCCTGCCACGATTTGTGAAAAAAATGCTGTTGTTTATGCCCTTCTAAAAATGTCGCTAATTGCCGATATAGGCATGTATATCATCAATTTTTTTTTTTTTGGTGCCTCAAAGGTTCTGGCTGGCGGACTGTCCTCGTACAGCAGAGTCTGTCTCCTTTGCCAACCTTCTCTACAAAGAGCTGTCAGCCGTACCTTACATGGCAAAGTTTGTGGTTTTCGCCAAGATGAACGAGTTACGCGAAGGTCGCCTGCGCTGTTACTGCATGACAGACGATAAGATGGATAAAACCCTGGAACAGCATGAGAACTTCACCGAGGTGGCCCGCAGCAGGGACATTGAGGTCGGTTGATCAAAACTGTAAAAGCATCGCTTCACAACACACAATATTTACGAATCTTACTTACTCTCACAGGTGATGGAGGGAATGCCGCTTCACCTGGAGTGTTCCGGCAATCTCGTACCAGTGCGGAAGGCCACCCAGCAGCCTCGCTGCTTCAGCTTCCAGGCCTTCAGAGATAACAGACTTCCTGTCTCTGTTAAGGTGCCAACATGTGCAGTGAAACTGTTCTTGTACAGCACGAGAGTGTGTCTTCATTGCTCCTTTGGTGCTTGTGTGCAAGGTGAGAGACAGCAGCAAAGAGCACACTGGTTTCCTGTCTTTCCTTCGCAAGACCACCAAGTATGAAGACAGTCAACATGTGTTGTGTAACCTCAACATTACCATGCCTCCATGTGTCAAGGTACAAATCAGAGCCAGCTCGCTTCTCCATCTGTCTCTGGCAGTCGCGATTGTTCTGAGAGGGAAGCTCAGCATCCTCACCAAAAAGTGGTGAAATATGTACTGCTGTCTGTCTATATGATTGACTAAAAATACACTAGAATGACTTCATCTTTTGTTCATAATCAGCTACTGATGATTATGAACTTCCTTCTCATTGCCCGCTGCACCACGGTGCTTGCCACAGCCGAACACCGAGCGACTACAGCTTCAGTGGGCTATGCCATTTCGTAAAACTGGCCATACATTGGATAAATGCGGGGTTTTATCCCGCTTTTGGCGTCTCCGGGGGTCTACAGGGCGGATGCTCAGTTTCTGCATGATGATTGGATGATCTGTTTGAGGCGGAGCTGAGCATACCCCCTCATTTGAATGACCAGCACCCGCCAGTGTGTCTTGTCGAGATCTTTATACCATGTTGACTGTTGTGTACTTGATTGATAGATTATTGGAAGTGAAGACCGGAGACGAACTTTGACCCCGCTGGCTCTAAGAGAAAGATACAGTGCACTGAACGAACCCGCCATGGGTAGGAATCACCCAATCCAATTGCACATATTTAGTCAAAAATGTCCTTGCTGTGAAATAAGTTGCTTCAATTTACCTAGTTTCAATATGTTTGTGGTAGCGCTGCCAAATCAACTTAATAAGCAAAAACAGCCAATTTGGGTTTTTTTTGGTCACATGTGTAACTTGCAGCATCAATGAGCGCCATGGAGAGGACTGAACTAAAGATGGCCGTGATCGCGGAACAGTTAGGACTGAGCTGGGCCGGTAAGTCAACAGAAATGTTGTGCGTGTTGCTTTTCGTCTTTGAAAACCAACTGTGTTCACCTCGTCTCATCATCGTGTCTCCCTCTGTGCTCATTCAACAAACTCAAAATTGTTTAGGTGGATAGCGGTCATCCCTCTATGCACATAGGCAGAAACAAGGTTCTTGTAATGCGCTTATCTTGCGATTCATTCTCCTTAGAGTTGGCTCGTGAGCTTCAGCTGAGTGTGGATGACATCAATAAGATCCGCGTGGAGAACCCCAACTCCCTGCTGGAGCAGAGTTCCGCGCTACTCAACTTGTGGGCAACTCGTGAGGGCAAGAGAGCCAAAAGTCCGTGCAGGCTGCTCCAAATCGCTCTCTCGTCACATTCACCGTCCGGCTTCCGATTGTCCTGACAGTCCTCTGTTTGTGTGTCGGCTTGCGCCGCTGCAGTGGAGACCTTGTATGCAGCCCTGAAGAGTATCGACCGCATGGACATCGTCACCATGCTTGAGGGCCAACCAGCACAGCCTCCCCGACAAGGCTCTCGTGAACTCGGCAGACGACATCATGAGAGGGAGCACCTCTCTCCTGCCATGACCAATGGTGAGTGCTCCTCACCAAGTTTGACTGTGTACCATCTTACCTCCCTCCCTTCCATCCTCTGAAGCCCTCTCCGAATCCCCCTCTCTTATTTCCCTGCTTATCTAACGCGTACGAATGCTGCCTTGAGACTTTTGCAGGATGTAACCGCAGCAAAATGCTCATGGACTCAGGACACTCCTACTGCCATTCAACCCCAGCAGTGCCTTCCACTATAAAGCATTTATTTACACTCGTTAGATAGAGCTGAAGCTGAATCTAATGAGATCAAATACAAGAATTGTCTCCACAAATGTTTTGATAAGCTGCAAGCATTCACCACCTACGCATTCCTGCATCATATTGCAGCACGTTGTTGCACATGATGCAGACCATTCACCGATCCCAAGTGTTGCCTGACGAGCAAAAGTCAGTACATCCGGTGGTCCTTTACTCCTTTTTCTTGTGGTTTCGTTGACACGTGCCTTCCATCCTATTGACTCCATTTTCACCGGTGGAAAGTTGGCCACTCCTGGCTGGCGCAATTGTGTGAAAACTGGAGACAATGTAACGAGATGTAACCGTGCAGCAGAAACCAAAGCCAAAGAAAGGAAGAGATCATTCAGATCACATCAGATGTGAACCTGATTGCCATCTCGTCTTGTCCCATTTGCCTCCCAAAGGCATTTTCAGCTCTGTCAAAGTAATTAATGTCATTAGGAGTAATACAATAAAATGACATGGTTTTTCTTTTTTCAAAACTGTCATTAAAAGCAATTACATCCCTCTTAAATTAAAGTTTTTTTACTTTTAAATAGATCAGGTTGTGCATACTAAACTAATTATTGACTTCATGGAGATCATGTGTCAGGGTTGTGTCGGTCGGTTCTAATTTTATGCCTGGTGCAAGTGTTGTGCGAGGCGCGGATCGTGTCTTTTGACATGAACGGGTACAGCAAGGATACAAAGGAAAACACGTTCTTTTAAAAATATCCATAGATATTATATGGAAGTATATTTAAAAAAATAACTACAGGAAATTAGGGTGCTTGCTTTACTTTTTGTCTGACGATGCTCCTGCTAAGATCCTTCACAGTTAAGACAGTCGAAACTACATAGAGAGAATAAAATGTACCCTCTGATTCTGGAGAGACTTTGCCGTTGAATTTTGATGAACTCGTCATGCCCGATGTTGCATGAAGTTTCTTTTGAACCAATAATGCTGTTGGTGAACTGAATGTCATTTTGGAAGCCCTGTTGTCCTTCCCTGTGAATATGTCCTCCTCTTTTTCTGTGGACATGTCATTTGCAGCCTCACTCGTCCTCCTCCTTACTGCTCTCCGAACTCCGACCTCCTGCCGACCTCGTGTTGACCTCTGACCCATATTTTTTCTTTGATTTACTTGCGACGTTTTCGTGCATTTTTCTTTTGCGATTTTTTTTATTTCTTGCTTTTTTTTTTTTTTTCCTTTGGTAAGAGTCTTGAAACTCCCACGTTTGTAAGTGTCCGCTCTGTGAATGATCCACATCACACAGTCTGTGTGCACTCAGTGGCCAATGGGAGAGGGGAGGTGACCCTCGCTCTCTCCCCTACTTTGCTTCTATGTTCATCACCCTCTCCTTTCTATTTATTATCCCCCCCGACAATGTCCTCCCCCTTGCCCAACGAGCCTTGCATGTGCATGCCTCCACTGCATTTGCACACTCATAGTTGCATTTGAGCCGAACGAGTTAAGATCTCTAACAACGCATTGAAACTGGATCTCACGGTTACCTTTGCATGGCATGACTACGGTGAATGTTCCTTTCTGTCCTCGGTGGTCTTCATATGGGGGGGGTGAAAAAAGGTGGCGAACCTTTTTTGTAATCAATGGCAAGAGTCTGTTGTGTTCATGAATGAATGTTGTGCTTTTGTGACTGATTCACCGTTACGGGTGAGCATTTGATGGAGTGTTTTGTGCAACCAATCAAAGTGTTGTATTGTGTGCAGTAACGCGTTGGTTTCAATTTCATGTTGCACCCCCTCCCCTACTCGACACACCTCATCCACCCCAACTTTAAATACGTCCTTGTTAATCTTGTTAATCAATCTGTTTGGCTCATCTTCGTGTTTGTATTCGAGCCAGTCCTGCTTCATGTCCTCCCATCAGTGTGCCATGTCATCACTTTATTTCTGTATCATATATTTACAATGCCTTGCAAAAGTCTGCAAAAAAAGGCCATTGTTAGATTTTTGTTAGGCAAGGCAACGCAAATTTTATTGATATTTCATACACAAGGTACCCCTTTGTGCGACACTCAACCAAAAGCGCAACACCTAAAATTATTGATAAAAAGAGCAGCTCAAGGCATTCAAAGGCAAAGCAAAGGGAAAAGTAGATTATTAACAGAACACACATTGACAACATTTAAATGCATCTATCATAGATTCAAAGACATTTACAAGTTCAGGAAAGAAATCATTCTTGTCAGTAAAGAGAGAGTCATTGGGTGACAATGCAAATTCCAGTCGTGTTTGAGAGTGTGAGGAAGGAGTTAAATCCAGCAGCGGGCGGGACCCGAGGGTTTGGGCAGACCAAGTTAAAATTAGCCTCCAGATTGTGACTACAAAGTAGTAAAGCATGTTCCAATGATGTCAAAGTGGTTGAATGAATGAAATTAAATGTTTGCGGCACACCCTTATCTCGATCCTCTGGTCCGGATCCAGAATGTATCGTATTCCCTTGACCCGTGCACCGTGTGCCTTTCTCAAAGTTTGTGGAAATCTTTAATCCTGCTAACTGTACATGTCTTTCTATTACCAGCTCATTTAAATAAGAAAGCAAGTGAGACTTTTGCACAGTAATGTACATTTCCCATCGGTTTCACTGTGTTGCCTTCCAGTCTCAAGTCTTTTATTGATCACGCAGTCAATTACGTCTGTTTTGCAGATGTTTTTTTTCCAGTATCTTTTGATTTATTTCCAGGAAGAGGGCAAGTTAGATAACTACTGTTCTGCATTTAATATGCTGCATTGCAGACTGCTGTGAAAAAAACCCCCCCGATGACCTCAAAAACTGGTCTGATATTTTGTAATACCAAGAAATACAGATACATATACTTTACGACCTTCGCTCCATTTTTACTGTAAACTATTAACATCAACATTGGGAATGGTAATTACATTCCTATTTGATTTCCAATCACAACACTATTGTGTGTAAATGGAATAGCACATGATAACAGTGTGAGACCCTTTAGAATGAGTTTCAAATTTTTAGACTGAATGCAAAGAGCAACAGGCACTTGTCACTGTGATTACGTTGCAGCTGTTTGGAGTATGAGAGTTAGTGTAGCTTGGAGGTCACAAGGTCGTTGAGGTCGCAAGTTGTCTCAGATGTCTGCTGCACTCTCAGCAGTGCTTGAGCATGAAGTGAATGAAACGCTGACGCTTATCTCTTGCTCGTTTTCTGCTGTGCATGAAGGCCTAGTTGTGGTGGTGGGGGTGGGTGGGGGGTGG
>NW_017805009.1:3095591-3109332 GCF_001891065.2 Hippocampus comes
GGGGGAGAATTCTTCCTGTTCACTGTGTGCTCTACGTTCCACTTTGCAGCCTGTTTACTTTGCTTGGGGCAACTTCAACAAATTCACCCCAGCTCATCTTTTTCATGCCGATTGCAACGTGTGTTCAAGTGCAGTTCCAGTCTTATTTTGAAGAACAAAACAAAATAAAAATAAAACTCCTGCTCCTGTGCTTTAAAACAGCAGGCCTGCCTTTCCGTGTACAGTATGTTTTTCCCCACATGTGGGAGTGACCTGAGTCCAAAGCCATTTCACTAATTAATGCGATTTGACTATTTTAATCCTGAAAATTGTCGCAACATAGGAAACACCACCTCTCCTATACTTAGATGCTTAAATGTTTCTCGCGCTCTCATTTGGATTGGATCAAAATGTTTTTTAGGCCACGAAGGGTGTGTGTGTGTGTGTGTGTGTGTGTGTTTTGGTGTGTGTGTATGTTAATGAGATGGCTTGCATGCATGCTCTTTAGCCTGACAACAATACTAACCAAGCGGGGTTGAATGCACGCAGAAGTGTGACGGCGATTTAGTGTGTCTGGATGAGAGGCACGAGTGGGTCGATTGCCGCATGTTGGATGGATTTAACGGCCCCATTTTGGGGGGGCTGTAACCGCTGTCGTTTCCCCACAGGTGGCAGCCAGCAGAGCAGCATCAGTCTCAAGTTGGCCTCAGTCTAACCTTGTTGGTCCATATGTGTCTGCTGCTGCTACTACTGGCCCTCCCCTCCTGTCAGCACTTGACAACCCTCCCCCATCTTCTAAAACTCCATGCTCTTTTCCTCGATTTCCTCTGCACTTTTATTCCTCTTTGATTGTCTTGGCTCATTCCTGTGTTCGCTTCCTACTCCTTTACAATATCCTCCCCCTTCAGCTTCCTCTACCCCTCCCGGGCTAAGGGGCACTCTCCCCCTCCCAGGCTCCCGGTACCGCGGTTGTGAGGTGGGGAGCGAGGTGGTGGGGGGGCCGGGTGTCAGTGTGCTTCTCTGTGTGTCGCTCCAGGTTATGGGCTGGCGCAGGATGAGCTTCTGTCACCGGCCTCCATGCAGTACAACCTGCCCTCGCCTCTGGGTGCTGAGCCCTACTGGCAGGAGGTCTCCAGCCTGAACTGCGCGCCCATCGCCACCACAGAGGAGGACACCCTCATGGAGATGTCAGACGTGCAGGTGTGGCCCTCCGGCAACTCCCCCTCCCTAGTGCCTGTGGAGGATTCCTCGTTAGAGTGCAGTAATGCCGACGACTCAGAGGGCCTGCTCGGGTTGCCCTATGGAAGTCTGGGTCGGCCTGCCAGTCGGGCTAGCGCCGCCAGCGGAGGGGGCGTCGTGCTGAGCGGCTCGATCGAACTGCCCGAGGACGATTCGGAGACGGGTGTTGACTCGCTTAGCACCGCCACGCCGGCCTCGCTTGGCGGTACCATCGCTGGTATCAATCTTAACGGACTGAACAATGGGCAGGGGTCAGAGGCGAGTTCGGAGATGTCGGCCGTCACCAGTACAACTGGTGGCAATGGAGGAGGACGAGGAGGAGGAGGGACTCAGAGTTCAGAGGAAGGGCTTTCTCTTGTTGCAGGACAGCAAAGGTTGTATGCCCGACTCAGTGAGTCACCCGGTCTCACCTGTGTTGCGGATCGTAATGGTGACAGGTGAGTTTGACCCCGCCTGCCCACATTCATCCCGCCAGCAAAACAATCAGGGTGTCAAAATACAATTCAGATCTGACGTGGGGTCCATTGTGCCTGAAGGCTCATTCATACAAACTATTCTAAACAGCACCATAAAAACACGCTAGCAAGCTAATTTCAAAATCTTCACCAACATGGTGCCCGCGGGCACCAGAGAGCGCCCAAGGTCCACATGAGTAGGCAGCGGGCCTGTTCTAAAAAAAAAAAAAAAAAGAGCTTACTGGTGAAGTGATCATTTGAAAATGTTAACATTTGCAAAGATTTATAGAAATAAAAATGCAGCATATTGATAGAATTGTATTTTGGTGTGCATGAACCTTGAGTATGTGCCCCTCCTTTCCAGGTCATCTAATGGAGGAAATGGAAGTGGAAGCAGCTCATTCATTTCCTACCTCCAGGAACAGACAGGCCCAGGGTGGATCCCAGTCGCAGACCCGCAGACCTGGGTGGCCAACCAGCCAAAATCTCGGCAAGTCATTGACACCATGATATCGTCTTGCTGCAACGCCATGGACGGAGACCAGTCCCATTTGTCCCAGGAGGCTTTGCTGCAGCCTGTGAGGGACATGGGACACTCGGAGATTTTACGCGGGCACTTCCGGGGTACCCAGTCGTTTGAGAAGGGTTTGGGCTTCCCCCACAGGGCCCCAGAGCTGAGGGCCTGGGATGACGTGCGCTTCAAAGGACAGGTGAGCAAACACTGGGCATTACTGCTAGCAAGCACTAATGGGAAAAAGGGGAAACCAATTCCTCATTACTTTAAAGGTGCATCAGCAAATCTTCTGCAATTATTTTTGTGATTCTTCTGATGTAAGCATAAAAGCAGTGATGAAAACAATTTTTCACATTGCCTGTGTTTTGCGGTAGTATTAAACCGCTATGCCAGTAAAAAGTGACCCTGATCATCGTTTATTTTTGCAGACAGGCATTCTCCAGCCCTTGGACTGGATCTCATTAGCTTGCAAGTGTTAACTATGACAAAGCCCAGTTCAGTTAATATATGTCAAAATATAAATATTATTTTTCTCCACACACAAATACTGAAATTCACAAGATGCTTTCAAACACAGTATATCCAAAATCCGTACACATTAAGTAGGCATATACAGTCTGAGGCCGAAGATGGACACAAACAGCATGTGGGGCCAAATATAGAAAGAATTCTCACTGTGCCACTCATGTTACAAACTCCCCGCCCAGGTCCCTTCCCACGTGTTGACGTTCATGACATCACACTTCAAAGGACAACCACAATTTTGGAAGTGTGGAAGAAAGCACAAATAGACGTTTGTTTCCGGAGCATCTGGGCACTTTGTATGGTGGTGACAAAGCTTTGTTTAATTTTAAACTCACAGATACGTTATTTTATTGCAGCTTATATCATGTTGACGTTTTACTGCGTTTGTACGTGATAATCTGTAAGACACCCAGGTAGTGCTAAAAGTAATGTCTCCATCAAGAATGGCTGCGTGTGGCTGTCCAGGGTCACTGAATGATCTCGGGGTATTTAAAGCTCACAGATCACATGGTCAAAGCGACAAAGAGGTGGGAGTAGAACCCCCGCCACCAGAACCACCAAAGTCATTGACAGGGTCCTCCTGATCCACCAGGGGGAAGCAATCGAGTCCTAAGGGAAAGGGCCCACTGCCCCGCTTTATGGAAGGATCGAAACCAAAGAGCAAAAGTGTGACGGTGAAGGCAGGCCGGGGGCTGCAGCTGTCGCTGGGTTCGCTTTTTGGGATTGAAGAAGACGCTGAAGGTTTGGCGAGCGCTCTGCGGGGTGCATGTCAAGGGGCTGCGCGGTTCTGTGGCTGATCCAAGCGGGGCAATGTGGGCCCTGGTGACGGAGCTCCTCTTCAGCTTGGTGCTGTTGGCCTTTCTGGTCATCAGCTGTCAGAACATTCTACACATAGCCAGCGGCTCCGTGCGCTCGATCCTCACCTACGTCCACGCTCAGCTTGACCGCGAGCTTGGCGAGGGGGAGGGCGTGGCTGACGAAGAGGAGAATGTCACCACCAGGGTGGTTCGCAGGAGAGTCATCCTCAAGGTACCTCAGGAAGCGAGGACAGGAATATTAGCTGCACTGTTTGACTTTACCGTAAAGAGGAATTTGATTTTTTTTTTCTGCAGAACTCTCCGTTTCAGTTATATTACGTTAAATGTATTTTTGAACGAATGTTTTGGACCACACGCAGTCGTGGGATCCCATAATGAACAAAAGTGTTCGTTTCTGATGAAGCTGTGACATTTCTATCATTGAGTCGGTGTCATTGGTTTGGTTGGAGCTACTTATTTTAAGCAGATTGTTTTGTAGAACAGCTGTTATGTCCAGTGGGATACGCTGTGGTTGCTGATAAATCATCATTTTGTTTTTCAGAAGGAAAAACTAATAATGCTCTGCAATTAGTAGCAAATAGACATAGTTTGCTGTTGCACAGGAAATTTGAAAACCGTTAATCTAACTGCTTTGAAGTGTTGCCAAAAGGAATTACATGTAGGTCATGCTTTTGGGGTGATTATCTGTAGGGATTGCACTTACTTTTTTGCTGAATTGTTTAGTTTTTGTTTTTGACAGTATTTTAGTCAGAAGTCAGGTGAAGTGTTTGCACACAGGGGCCAATCTACATGCTTAGTTAAAGAAGAACTTTACAAGTGATCTAATTGCAAATGCATAAAGAATGTTTTCAGTAAAGGACATTTTATTCTTACATATGAATTAAAATCATTATTTTCACTCTCTCAAGTAAACAACATGGCAGAGAAGTCATTGTTTATCATACCATCCACAGTCATGGTCTCATACACACAGAGTATATCAATCTTGCACACACACTCATAATACAAGCAGGAGCAACACTAAGTAAAAAGTTTAGCATTGTGAAGCACGAGGAGTTTTTGTGCCGTTGTGCTTTTTAGATATAAGATTTGAATGAAGGCGCCATCGATCACAGTATGAAAAAATGGCGTCGGCCATTGGTGACAATTGACCATTCTGATTGGCTACCGAATCAATGCAAGAGATCGACGTAGACTGCGAGATGGTAAACAAAAGCAAAGCAACAGGGAAAAAATGGCATTAATCATTTACACTCAGCCAAAGGTTGCTTTTTCTTTCGACTTGTTCCTGCTTGTATTCTGAGTGTATTGGGAAAGGTTCCATATACAGTATGTGTACTTCTTGACTGCGGATGGTGTGATGAACAATGACTTATTTGTTTCAGCGGGGCTTAAAATCATGTGAGTGATGTGTGCCCATGGCCACCCGTCAGTGAGGTGTTGTGTCACCCTGGCCACCCCACCGACATTTTTTTTGTGGCTACGCCCCTGTTTGCACTCTGAACTTTGACTGTTGATAATTCTGAACAGTGGTTACTGTCTACGTTAAATTTGGTGATCATGGATGTCAGAGTTACTTTTTTCACACACAACAAGCAGATCATCGTCAGTCTAATGCAGTTCCTTGAAGGACAAATCTGTTCACACAAATGTCATCCACCCTTTTTACTGTGCGTTTGATTCTCCTGAATGTTTTAGTCTACCAAAGGTAGGAATAGTGTGTTGATCACTTCCCTGTCCACAGGGGGATGAAATGGAAGATCTTCCCGGGGAACAGGTCAGCGAGGAACAGTTTATGGACGAGCATGGAAACATGATCACTAAAAAGGTCAGACACTTGTCATTGTTCTGTTATGGGGTGTAAGCATTTTATTGGGCAACTAACAATAGTAGGTATCTAAATCACGACAAAGCAATGCATGGTGATTTCTTCCCGCCGGTCAGAAAAAAAAAGCATTTTTAAAAATGATAATCATCAATTATTTATTTGGGGATTTACTAGTATTTTAATGATTGCTTTGAAGCGGATTAAGGGAGTATGTCAAAACGGGGCGTCTTTACGCGAATCTGAATATGAAACTCTGAAAATCTCTGCGGCCCACTCCAAACTCCACCGTTGTACGCGTCAGATTGTGCGAAAGGTCGTGCGCAGAGGAAAGGGCGAGGATGCCGTTCAGGACGTGAGCGTGGACGGCTCTCTGCAGGACGCCAACGAGCTGGAGGTGGACGCCGAGCAGTTCATGAGTTACGCCATCCTGGGCCGGGAAAGCAGCAAGGTGGGCTTCTGATCTGCAGCCAGTTGTCTCACCATTCCCGCCCCATCCCTCCTCCCCTACTTTTAGCCCAGATGGACCGATTGACATCAGATGATTCCGTCATCTGATGCGATGCTTTGATTTACATCATGTATCTTGGTGAGGCTTGAGCTCCTGGATCAGGGTCGCATCAAGATCACCAAGAAGCTTAACATGCATGAGCTTCACTCTTTGTTGATGTTGATGATGATAATTGTAAAGCAGTAGAGAAGAGGCGTGTGATGTCTGGTGGAACCTCCAAAGTTGAACACAATCTAGGAAGATGCACATTGAACTCCATGTTGATTTTTTTTTCCCACCCATCCATCCACCCATTTTGTATAGCGCCTGTCCTCAGCTGGAGTCTGTTTGGCTGACTTTGGGCAAGAGGCAGGGGACACCCTGTACTTGTGGCAAGCATTTACAGGGCACAAATGACGGTTAACACTCACATTCACACCTATGAGCTATTTGGAGCCTTCATATGCACGTTTATGAAAAACTAGGCTGCCCTGATTTTTTTTTTCTAATGGCTAATAAAAAGAAATAAATGCATGTTTTGTTGTACTAAATAGGTCGTCGTCACACTTTTCCTTTCTTTCATTTATCACCACTTGGGCTTCCATGATGGCATCAAAAATTTGGCATCATTGTTTGTTTTTAACAGTAAATGTCATGTCAATTTAATCATCTCGCCACATTTTTGAGATTCGTCACTGTACCCGTTTTCTTTTTAACGTGTGAAGCATATTTTTCCCAATCATTTCACTCGAATTTCGTGTCGTGACACTTTTTGAGTGTTCACCTTCGGAGGTTCCCCTGTGATCTCTGCATGTAAGTGAAGCAAAAAATGCTCAGTCGCTGTCATTACTGCCAGCTAGAATCCTCACAAGTCACCAGTCGCACAATTCAAGTTTCCAGCTATTGTAACAATCACTAAACTGCACCTACCTCACACGTTTGTCCTGTTTGTTGACAAATGCTTCATGAATGTGTGACATTTAAAGTCTGTGGTACTTCAATTGAGACTGCGTGCTCTGTCGCTCCACCCTTCATCTCTCCAGTCCACATAGCGTATGGTTCTTATCTACAGTTGCCAGCCTTCACTTCTGTCCTTGCCTGCCTGTCGATATATTTATATATATGTATATCATTTCTTTGTCCCCCCCTTGTTTCCCTCTTTCTTCACCTCTGACTTTTATTTATTCTGTCCATCCTTTTTTTTTTTGCCTCCCTGGTTTCCCTCATCATTTCACCTCACTAATATTCCCTCCCGCCTTTCATTCCGCCCCTGTCATCCCATCTCTTCCTTCGACTGTAGCCCGATACTGTGGATACTGTGAAGAAAGGTGCTCAGATAGTGAAATGTGCCAGCCTGCGGAGAGTTAAGCAGTGAGGCAGTCTGAGCGCTGCTTTCCCGCAGGTACGGGACTCACCCACAGTGCGCCTCGTTATGACGTGTGCTGGGCGAGAGCATTTAATCCACTCTCCTCCTGAATTAAATGCCACTGAATGTACCTTTAACTTCAACACTAATCCTATATTGCAATGTGATGCTGGCACAGCAAAACCGAAAGATGATTAGTTTTACCTCAAATATTATTTTTGATGAATAGCGATTTGTTTGGGTTTGAGTATACTCACTGGACATTTTAATAGGCATGCCTGCACAAACTAATGAAATCCAATATAAGTAGTCATGTAAATCCAACATTAGAGGGAGGGAGGGAGAGAGAGAGAGCAAGATAGGGAGGTAGGGAAGGTATCTTTTTATGTTGGATTAATTTATTGTGCGTGTGCATTTGATGTAGTGTCCTGTGAATGGGGATGAAGGTTGGGCGAAAGAAAACGTATTATGTGTGAGAAAGAGAATTAATCTTGAATTCAGAGCTTTTTTTTTTTTGGAGATGTGTAGGTCTCAGCAGTACCTGTAAACAGTCAGATGCTAATGGATAGAAACAAAACAGCATGAGGTTTCCATCAGACAAAGCTTTTGGGAATAATGTGTTAGATATGCACAGAGAGCGAGTGAAAAAGTGCACAAATCTGTTTTCAGCGAAAACCAAACAGAAGTTGCTGGTAACAAGCGGCAACGTAAAATGGCTGCCCTCTGGTTTTGGCCATGAGGGGCCAATTGTTAGCGAATGACAAATAAGTCCCAAACGTATGCATATGTTAGCGGCTAGCAAGCATAGCTAAACTCACTTGAAAGACTTCAACGTGCACCGAGCCGAGTCACACATACGCTTCCATATAAAGTCTGTGTGAATCCAGCATGCTGTTTCCTCGTATCGACACAATCTATTGATTTCCTTTGAAAACAATTTTAAATTGACATATTTCCTCTGCACAGATCGATGCAGTTGGATCGTAGAAATATAGATCAATACGTTTATGTTGCGGATGAATCATGACACTTGCTAAATAGAAATTAGCCATATTTAATAATATTGCCAATACTTCTATCCGTCCTGTTGTTTCCTCTTTTACAGTCAAAATGGCTGCTGTGAAAAAGGTCATTTAAACAACAAAGCTAGTGTTAGACCTCGATTTTAGCTCAACACTTGGCTTTGCACTGAGCTTTAAACAAATTAACTGATCCATGTTCATCAGCATACTCACATCAGGGCAAATGTTTTTGTTTTTCATGTTTGGTGTGACCAGTTGAGCAAAAGAAATAAGTTTGTTGTCAAGGTTGAAGTGACCATGCTTGTGTGCACCCATGCGCGCGCCCGAGTGTGCATACGTGTGCATGGAGATGTCTGTGTGGTAGCGTGCCGTACTTGCCCTTTCCAACAGTGGGGCCATTACATTCCTCAGGTTGTTGGTATTTCAAGTAAATGACAGCTGAACATGAAGCAAGCTCTGCCAGCGCCTTTCTGCTTGCTCCATGTTGTAAACAGGATATCTAATACAATGGTGCTGGGGAGGTGGAGGACAAATAAATGTCAAATGTGGTCAAATTTATTTCGTAAGACTACTTGTACAGTCAACCGCTGCCTCGTCACAAATTTTGGGGAGAACTTACCCTCCATTTTTTTTTTCCGAAAAACTCACCTATTCACTGTTTTTCTGCTCATGCCAAACCAATCACGGAATTGCTTTGGCACCATCTGGTGGTAGGTTGTTGCAAATGAACTTTTGAAGGAAGCCGAGGAGCTTCATTTCGACAAAAGTCGTCCTTGTGGAACCGATTGACAATTACAGACACAGAGGTGCCTTGAGGCACACGTGACCCAACGTGAGTTTTTCAAGATTTTGAGCCGTTGTTTGGCTGATTTGTATTATTGTTGGTATTTTTCTATTGTTTTGTTTGCTTTTACATACAAGCACATTTTTAAGATTCTAACCTCTGTATACTGTAGCGGCAATGAACTCAACTCACTTCACAACAAGTAGTAATTTGGCAGATAATTCTTCAAAAGGGTCTAAAAGCTGTTTGATGCCACTCCCAGCGGAGTTTTACTCTCAAACTAAACACCAAGCAAAAAGAATTCCACGTGTATTTTTAAACAACCACATACTTTGCCTTTAGAAAGTTGGCCTCGCTTAATGCTCACAAAAAAATGCAAAACAGTATAGAAGGGGCTAACACAAAGCCAACATTTGGCGTTGTTAAAATGCTTGAAGCAACGCACGTAGATTGACGGTAACAACACTCAAAAGCATATATGCTTTATATCCTGTCGGAAAAATGACTAACAAACATTACTGCAACTTACCCAATCACTTAATTCACGTAGTTGTGAAGCTCTTCTTCTTTTGGGCCTGCATGACTGTACCATATTGTCCCCCTTGCCCCAAATTGAATACAACAGAAGAAGCCGCAGTGATGTACAATCTGTTTCATAATAATAATAATAATAATAGTGTATTTAATTGTGTCTAATTGTATTATAACGACACATTTTTACAAAGTACAGTTTCATAAAGTGCTATTTTCATTATTCAGAAATGCATTCATAAAATGTTTTTGGCAGGGTGGCCGCAGCAGATTAATTCCATTTCCATGAGTTGTAAGTGTGATCACAGAACAAATAACACTCATATCTCAAGGCAGTACAGAATAGTATAAACCTATTCATGGCAGGGATGCAGCGGTTGACTGTCCATGTTGTTTTCCCCAAAGGCTCACCATAGAAGGCCAACGTTATCATCAATAGCGGTCTGTTGAAAATGGTGATTGTCCTAAATGAGCACGTGTTCCTCTGTCCTCAGAGTTCTCTGCAGGAGTTGAGCCCATCCCCAAAAACCTCCTACATGGACACATGACCAGCAGCAGATGACACAAACTGAAGAACACCCACAAACAAGCAAACAAACAAAAAAAAAAAAAAATGGCAAAGGAAACGAATGGCAACAAGTCACTGCTTTCGCACATACTGGAAGGGTAATCGTAGTTTTTAACAACAATTTTTTATTATTAAAAAAAACAACAACATGAGGACAAACTACTCAAGTAGAAGCATGATTTCCTATAAAACAAAACGGACACAAAAGTAGCACCCCAAACATGCTTCCTGTTGTCTGTCAGCATGAGCGACTGCTGCCGCATGGCCTGTGTTTAAATACAAATACCGATGGTGGATGGGGAAGGGGGGAGGGGGGGGCGACTGGGTCGATTCGGCTATGTGGATACAGGCATGCAATATGGGGTATTGTACGTGTAATCCAATCGGGAAACATTGATCTAACTTTTCACAAAATGGGAGCAATAACAGCTACAGACGTCGAGGTGACCTATGACCTCTCCTCCAACAAAAAGCAGAAATTGGAAGCTTAGCAGTGCTACAACCATCAACTAAGGATGTGTGTCTTGTACATATTACGGTATGCACTTAACTGCGGTGTTGCATTGTTGTTTAACATCTTCCTGATGCTGCTACGGTATTCCTCCCTTTTCTTCCCCCTCTCAATCTGAACCTATACTCTCTTATGATATTATATCGACTGTATCTTGTGTGTGGACAGCAACATACAAATGTGATCTGCCGTTTTTCCATGCTCTCCATGTGTTTTTTTTTCCCCTCTGGCTTGACACACAGAGGGTCCATTTACTGTTACAGTGTGTAGTGTGCTTGGGGGTGAAGGAGGCCGTGTGCGAACCTTCGCGCCATTAAAACACTGTAAATGGCAGTTAACCTGGAGGAGTTACGTCACAATTTTCTTACACTCGTGAGGTTTGTGTTCATCCGTAGAAGGCAAAATGCAACTTATGCATTCTTCTAAACCATGTAGCGTTACAGTACTGCCCACCTCCAGAATCCATGATGGTCTCCAAAGTCACCCCCCCACCCCCCCTCCATCCATGAGGGAAAAAGGATGTCACGTATTTTGCTGAGGGTCGTCTACGTGTTGAGCTCTCATGTTTGTCTCCTTGGCTTTGCGTGGACATATTGCAGAGCCGGCCAGCAATCACTGTGAAGAGAGACTGAGCCACAACTGTGAGCCCACCCTCGCTCAAGCGTGTTTAGTTTTCATTGTGTCTCATGCTGAGGAAGCAATAAGCGCACTAATAAAAGAACACGGAGAGAGGATTCCGGGGGTCGCAGTCGGGTTTTCAGTCTGTGGGTCGCAGCTTTACTCCATTCAGAAATGATGTCAGCACATTAGAATTGCACATTTTGATCACTTTGCCTCTTTGAGAAACTATTATTTTAAATCGTTTAAAGAGGTCATTTATTTGAGATCACGGTCCTGATTACGGAAAATGTCCTCATGCTGATCGTTTGTCAGCAAAGTGCTTTGCACCAACTGTTTTGTTGGTCACCGTCAAAGCTAATTCCCAAGTTGAATGATCGATTTACCTCGGTAAATGTACCATTTCACATCATTTAATTACAGTAAGCCTTTTCTTCTTTGGGTTGTGTTGACTACCTGTTCTTAGTCTCACAAAAAGTTGCAATAAACATGGATCTATGATGTGTTTGTTTTTTTAGCAGCCACAGATGAATGTAAAGTCTTGGTAATACTGTAAATGTTATGTGTTGATGCAGTGACTATGCTAATAGTAGATGAGACGTATACTGTACGCTCTGTATTTGCTGTCGATCATCATCCTCATTGCAAACAAATGTTACACTAATTTCAATGAAGCCACCAACTTTTTTTTTGTTTTGTTTTTTGTTTTTACATCCAACCATCATTCACAGTATTTTTTCTATTCGATGCATTTCACTACACCAATGAGGTCAAGAGAACGCGTGTAATGCTGTACTTTCCCTTATGTTTTGCTCAGAAGGGCTTTGTTTTTGAAGCAGGGGCTGTTACTGATGTCAGGGTTGGGGTTGGGGATCTATTAAAGACATTAGATGGGTGCAAATAAAAAAATCTCGATGGCTCCAATGGTTAGATGATGACAAGTATTTTCCCTCAACGCAGCCCACCCCCAATGCGCTCCCCCACGCCTTACCCTATACTCTCCAGTATATTCTTACAAAGGCTTCCACATGGCGACACGCTGAATGTGGAGGAGTCTTGCTATGTGCACGCAGAGGGATGCTTTTTCACTGATGAAGAGACGACTGAAGTGACGGCATGCACCAATCCATGCAAAAACATTTCCATTGCAAAAATTAGGGAAGACATGTACTGTATATTCCTTTTAGAATGGATGGATATTAACGCAATAGCATATTACTCAATACTAAGGAATGCAAATGCACACATGCACAGAAAATGTTTTTAACATAAAAGGCTCTATATATATAGATATATATATAGATATATATATCTATATATATATGAGAATATGAGAGAATATATATTTACTTAGAATGCTATGCACCTCTCCGTGTCAACTGGGATTCTAGTTATGTTATGGATGTACTTTTAGCATCAAACCTTCAGATGTAGCTACAAAGAGACTGTTGTTGACTTCTGGGTAATGCCTGCACCTGAAGATGAATAAGGGTCTCGCGGGTATTTGAACTTGTTTTGTTTGCATTTTTTTATTATTGTTATGGGGAATCAAACATGAATTTTAAGTCGACATGTTAAAAAAAAAACAACTTTCAATCCAATCAAATCCAAGAACATCTGTTGACGACCTTCTCTGTACACCAGCTCAACATTTACAAAATTAATAAAGAAATGCAATGTGTTTGTGTGTGTTTTCTTTCTGATGAGACACATCATGCAGCTCTCCCTTACACTTGATCTATAACATCATATTGATGAAAAACAATGTTTTGGTTCGTTTATGAACAGAAGTCCAATATCTGAACACCACTTGGTTTCTGATACTGTTGTTCCTTCCAATCACACTCTTCCAAGTCTCACTGTTGTTTCCCGTGTGAGCATTGAAGCAGAATGAGGGAGTCCCTTGTGGGAGTGTTCACTAGCATCCCCTCTAGGCACTTCAAGAAGGATGGGAACTTTGAACTGCTGTTTGAGCACATCCATCAACCACAGTCAGGGGGAAAAAAACTGGGAGGGAGGCTACGCTCTCATCCACAGGGATGAACCCCAATGTACAGACACTGATCCGGAAGGCAAAATTATTGTGCCTCTCACTGTGGCCAACTCCAGCCTAAGTATATCTAGTCGGAACTGCTACACTCCATACACCCGCTCAAGCTCCTTCCCTGTCACAGAGGTGACATTCCATGTCCCTATCGAGCCAGTTTCTGTAGCCTTTTCTTCAAGTCTATATATGTTACCTTTGGGTCTGTTTGTTCAAATACGATTACATTTTTAAAAGGGGGACTCGAACAAAAATGCCGGCAATAGCTCAAGGTTTTTAAAAGTAAAGATAGTTTGCAATTTTGGCATTTTAGCAAGTCAATGCACATAAGTGGCTTTTGCATAAAATGATAAGAGTTTGACACATGCGCGTTTGTGTATCCATCCATCCATCCATCCATTTTCCGAACCGCTTTATCCTCACTAGGGTCGCGGAGGGGTGGGGGGGGGGGT
>NW_017805009.1:3109605-3131668 GCF_001891065.2 Hippocampus comes
GGCGGGTGTGCGGGGAGCCTATCCCAGCTGACCCGGTTGCCAGCCAATCGCAGGGCACACAAAGATGAACAACCATCCGCGCTCACATTCACACCTCGGGACAATTTGGAGTGTTCAATCAGCCTACCCTGCATGTTTTTGGAGCAGTCGTGAATGTGGGCAAAAAAAGGATATACTTTTCCCCTTCTTTTATTTTTTTCATTTTATTATTATATTTTTTTAGCCTTTCAGTGGTGGGTATGAGAGCGTTTTACTAATATATATCGAGGGAGAAATTAAATTGTGCGCGTGAGACGAGATCCTGAATGATGCCCCTGACGGTCCCTTAACATTTCCAACCCTGTTTGTTCAAACTGAGTGCTGGAATGGCTTTTGGCCACTTGGAGGCGGTGAAGTCTCACCGTGTCCACGTGTGGATGTTACTTAGCTTCCCTGTGTGGCTGTTTGGTGCTTTTGTTTTTTTGTGAGCGCGTGTGTGCGTGCAAGTGAGGGGACGCGTTCAGGTCCTTTTAACAAAGAACCTGAACCACCCGTGTGTGTGCGCATTTCATTGAAATGTGACTTTTTTCCATACGTATTCCAATTATTTGCACTTAAGGATATCCGGTATTTATTTGTGTTTATGCGAGAATACTCGTATCCTAGGCACGGCGTGGTGGCGGATACTCAATTGTCCTGGTCTACTTGAGCTAAAGCAGATTTTAGTTAGCGCTATCCCATTTATATTGCAAACGTCTTATTTGGAGAACATGTCCACCGACTGCCAGTCGAGCAATGCAACGGCCATCCCGTCGAGCAGGATGGTGGCCATCCACGATGCTGAGCACATGCCCCAAGATTACTCCACTACTCCCGGAGGCACCGCTTTCAGCACCACTCCTGGTGGTACGTACGTTTATTCGTCAATACCTTAATTAGTGTTCCCCACGAGCGTGGATATGGATGTTGCAGACATAGGATCGAAGAGCGTTCCTACCACTGTCGCAAGCTATGCTAATGCTAGTTGCTAAGGTTCATGGATAGAGCGTCGTTTATGGGACGACGTGGTTCGAATTGAGCAGCAAACTTTTATTAGTTTTTACATTTATTCTCTTTTTGAACGCGTTACTACAAAAGCCAAAGTTATGTCCTACTAAACTGTGCAAGTAGGAGAGTATCAGTCGAAGAGAAAAGAAAACTGGCAGTAGTAAGAAAAATGTTTTTTTTTTTAAATCTTGTCTTTAAGTAATGTGAAAATGATATAGTGGATTTGTTATCTTGATAGTGCATGGGCTGTATCGATTGTCCGACCCGGTTGATATGACGTCACTTCCGGTCACTATGTTGTCTGGAGGAATGTGCCATCAACAATTTCACTACGCAAGGAAAATAATTTTGTCTACTCATCCATTCGCTGTACACACTATTATAAATTATTACGGTTGTTGCTTATTTCAATTTTGGAATTGTTTATACACAAACATCAGCTTTAAGACTAACCTTTACCCATTTCTTAGTTTTACTTCAAAAACTTAAACTCCCTAGCCTTGAATAAATGTAAGAAATCAAATTTAAAATAAATGTGTAAAGCTAGTTGGTGAGTTCTTATTCAGTCTGTGTTTATTCCATCCATCAACTCACTATACTGCTTATCATCATTCAGGTCACAAGTCCCAGCTTACTTTTGGCTAGAGGTGGGTACACCGTGGTCTGGTTTCTCACCTCCTGTTGCAAGGCCCATATAGAGTCACATACTCATACAATTTGCACTCTTTGATTAACCTACCAAATGTGTTTTTGGAATGAGGGAGAAAGCCAAAGTACCCATAGAAAACTTGCCCAAACACAGGGAGAACATACAAACTCCACACAGGAACGCTGGAGCAGATATTCCAGCCCCAAGCTTCAAAACTATAAGGCGCAAACCATGAGTGCACACTGCTGCCTCTTTCTTTTCTATCAGTGAATCAATTCATCTTTTTATTGATTACATTCTTTTGCTTGTTTATGTTGACATCATAACTTGAGAGACTTCCAACACAGTAGATATCAACACAGTGCTATAGCTCAGTGGGCCCCAAGCTTTTTTGTGTCACGAACCGGTCGAGACAAGTACATGTTGTTTGCGCACCGGCAACCCTTGCCAGTTTTAAAGCACTGCTACTGACAACAAAGATAATTATAGAGTAATTCAACATTTTATCAACATTCTACTGCACAACAAAATAAAATAACACAGTTAACTACTGAGAAATGGACCAATTAGAAAAAATAAATACGACTGAGAATGTAAGCATTATCATTTATGAAGTTATGATCCTACATGGAGCGTTAGCATCATTGCTACTTGCAAAAGATGACATGATTGATTGCTGCATCCTGTGGCTGCTGGCTAGTTATTAGCATAAACTGCGAATGTTAACATGGTCAGGCTGTGCAAACTCTGCTCGCATTTTCATGCTTTCCTCTTGATCACTTGGGTGCTCCTTGTTCAAATGATTCAGCGGGTTTCTTATATTGTCTTGTTTTTCACGACATAGCACGCACAACAGCTTCCTCCTCCGCATCGCTCTGGCGAGACCACTAGTGTAGGAACTTCTCTCATCAAAATAGCTTCATCTTTGGAAGACATGGTTGCTCTTCATTTGGTCAGTTTATTATTATTGCTTTCTGTGTACTGTTTCTTCCTTCATTTATTGGCAGATTCTGTTTATTTCAACTTGCAAACCAATGTTAGACGGACTCCGATTGGCCAGAGTCGCGCACATTTCTGCCCGTCTGATGGACAAAATATACTCGCAGGTCTGTCTTAGTGCAGGTCGAGGCCTGGTACCAGTTCGCTGACCGATGGTTGAAGACCACTGCTATAGATTCTATCAATATGCATTGTACCTTATCAACATGGAACAAATGCATCTTGTAGTCGGCAATATCAGAGCAAGCTTGCCAAAAGAATTGGTTGGCCACAAAATTTACTGTCCCATTTGTATGTGTACTGTTTTATCCAGCAAGCCACCTCAATCACAGAGAAACATAACTCTGGGAGAAAGATTTGTTGTTTTTCCGCACTTCATGGAGGAGAAAGAATATTAATGGCCTGTCTACACGTGTTGCAGCACCGTTTGTGTTGCTTAAATGGTAACACCATTGCCACCTAGATGTTAATTGTTAGAACATGCGTATGTGGTTTCCTATCCTATGTTAGCATTCAGGTAGCTGCAGGTTCTGTTTGCTTTCAATAGACAATGTGAAATTATCTTTGTTTTATGTTTAGTTTGACAGTAACCTTCAACTGAGAGTGGCGATGGGGAGAGGATAAAATGCAATAGAAAAAGGTTCAATGGATCAAAACAGGCTCATGTTTCATTAGCATGCATTAAGAGGACTCTTTTTATCAAATGTTTTTGACTGAATATTTGTGTTTCAATACTAAAGGTACCAGGATTATCTATGACCGAAAGTTCCTGCTGGGGTGTCGCAGCTCTCCTCTGGCCAAGACCCCTCCGCGTTGCCTTCCAGACATTCCCGGTGTGACAAGTCCCCCCTCCGCAGGAACCAATGAGAAGAAGGCCAGCGATGGAGAACTACTAAACAACAGCGCTGCAGCTGCAAGCAACACCACTGGTATGTTCAAGAGAACTGCGATATGTACTTCAGTTTGACAAAAAGTTCACTGGACTCTTCACAAAACAACTGTAGGATAATTTGTGTATTCATTTCTTTACACGAGTTCCTGTGCGCACAGAAAAAACAAACTGCCTGTGTTTATGTGTGTTGTAAGGTGATGATGCACAGTTTGAAATGGACATCTGAGTGGTCTTGGTGCCATGTGAATCGTACCAACAAGATGCTGTGAAAAGAGGCCCCGGGCTACCATCATGTCCAACTGCCTGTTTCCTGAAGATGGATGATTTTCAGTCACCCCAAGCCCCCCCCCACCCAGAGCAAATCTGTGATCGAACCTTAATCAGTCTAAAGGCTGAAAACAAGTGTGCCTTACTCTTAAGTTGAAAATGTACACTTACCAACAAGCCCGCTCAGCATATTGTAAACGATGAGACAATCAGAATGAAAAGGGACCATTTCCCAATAATATGTCCTGCAATATGCAGTTATTTCCACACACGCTTTCACTTTTCAGACTTTCAGTCTTGAAATGTGCAAGATGTCATTTGAGGCTTAAATCCGGGTTCATTTCCAAAAGAGTGCCATTTTGAATCTGATCTGTCCTTTTGTGAGAGTCACGACATTAAAGAAAATACAATTGAATTCAACATTTTTGTCTGCGTTGTACATTTGTGTGTGCTTGTGATTTAACAATCTGCTTCTGCTTCACTTCATTGGTCGCAATACACAATGGGGCCATACCAACTCCAAGGGGCAACACAAATTTACATTTGCTCGCTTAAGTATTTTTCAGAAACAAAGACTACCTCCGTTTGACCTTGAGTTTATCTTTGTTTGATTTCTACACAGTATGAGGTCATTTTTATTATTATTAAAACTTCAGATGTGTTTGGGAGAATGCAAGGTCTCCTGCACACAAGTCATATCAGCAGAATTCCTCAACGAGCGTACCACCAACTGATAAGCTCATTCAGCAGCCCGCGCGCAGAAGAAAAGGTCAATATACACAAAGGCAACTCCCACAGCCACCATGTCAGCATAAAATATGGTCTCAAACATTAAGAACATGATTTGAACACTTGAAACTATACGAGTATTTCAGCCGAAACTGGGACGTTTCTGATAAAGCACAAAACACACTTTTATTCAAAGATACCTTGCGTGACTGACAAAAACAATCGGCACACAGTCAGCGGTTAGATGACTCTGTCTATTTGTGTTGCTGGATGTGAGGTGTGGATTGGACAGTTTCGTGTGATCACTTCCAGTCCATCCTGTCCTCCTTCCATGGGAGCCTCCGCATCCAGACGCTTGTGCTGGCCCCCGCATTGGCCTCCTGGCCTCAACTCTCTCCTTGTCACCTCTGCTTCCTGACACCCCCTCGTCTAAACAAACAAGTGCTACTGCTTTTCTTCCTCGCCACATTGATCCATCGCAGCCAGCATGTGTGATCACAATCAACAAAAGAGGCTGGAGATGCCTACTGAGGATTGATGATGATGACGATGATGTGACCCCAGCAAACAATTCACAGGAGGATGAAGAAACAGATTAGGATCTTTGAGCTGGTTCAGCAAGTTACACTGAAGAAAGAGTTCATCCACTGCAGTGTGGTGTGTATTGCTTGTGTGTTTGCTGAAGCTCAAATATTTCCATCCAGCAGTTTTCTATGCCCGGATGGAGAAAGGGCATGTTTAATCAGAGAACCATTCACACTGTCGCTGAGTGGGTACTGCATGGAAGTCAAGCACTTGAATTCCAGTGATCTAAAATTCTTGACATTAGTTTGTAATGCTGAAAATAAAATTGAATTCATTTGCACTACTGTATCACTTCTGGGTTAACATTCACAACTTACAAGTGCCCAAACCCCGATCGCCCAAACCCCCATCGCAAAGGCATCTGCATTGATCTGCACACATTAATACATTTAAACATCAGCATCTCTGGTGACAGATGTATTTGATTTAATTTCTTTTTTTTTAGATAAATATTTGGTTCGAACTACTCTAGATTATGTACAGTATTGTGGCATTCTCTTGTTTTGTATTTCTGTATAATAGTGATAATTTGTAATTGTCACATGGGTGGTGGTGGTATTAAGCGGTGTATTTTAAGTCGGTATGGTCAGCACCCACTGAAGGCCGAGTTATCAAATGCACGGCCAGCCACTGTTAAATTAGGATTATTAACTATTTCAATGAGTGCCTTATTATAACATTTCTCACCGACGGTGTTGTGGTACACTCGTCTGACTGATGTGCCGGCAGCGTGGGATCGGTTCCCACTCAGTGATTTCAGTGGATGCGGGTGTGAATGGTCGTTTGTCTCTATATGTGCCCTGTGACTGGCTGGCGACCAGTTCAATATGTAGTCTGCCTTCTGCCCAAAGTCAGATGGAACAGGCTCCACCAACACCCCGTCACCCTCTTCATGATATGCGGTGTTGAAAATGGATGGGAGGGATGGATAATCAAATGTGTCAGAAAATAAAAAGCACAACACTGATGTCAAAATAAATGTTTAATAAATTTGGGATATTTTATGTACAAAATATACAGTATAGAGTATAAATAGTAAAGACAGAATCAAGTATTGAGTAGCACCCTGTATGGCTAATGATCCTCATGTCACACCACCCTTTTTTGCCAGGGACAATGTTGGTTGAGCAGGCGATTTCGTCAGGGCGCTCAGTGACAGCCGCACTCTTCAACGATCATGTCCTCGTGATGGCGCAGGGTCAGATCGTCGTTCTCGTAGTACAACATGGACAGAGGGCCGAGGCGCGTCGGTACACAGGACGGGCAGCTCACCCTCTCCGGGTGGTGGTATTTCAAAAGGCTCTGCAGCAACAACAACAACGTGAGAGAAAACATGAGTCAGCAGCTCTGTTTGTGATCACGTTGAACCAACCTGTCAAATCTTCTTACTTGCATGTACGCGTGGTTGGTGGGGTTGAAGGATTCGTCCAGTGGTGTCGGACACTCCCCCTCGCAGCGATAAGCATTGAATCGTTTTGGATGCACGATCCACTCGTCCCAGCCGATGTGGTCAAAGTCCACCCACATGTCAACTTTGCGACAAAGGGGCCGCTGCATGCCCTCCGGTGCCACGGTGGGGCCGCCGCCGCCGGCCGCCAACATCACCCTCTCCATCCTGTTCCTTTTGTGGCGCCGACTTTGGCTTTCGCCGCTGCTTCGGTCCATGGTGACGTACTTGGAGTTTTCCACGGTGTGTATCAGGCTGTAGGCCGAGTGACCTTCCTGAGGGAGGTCATGTTTGAAGAAGAGCACCATCATTGCCCGAATACTTTGCCTTCCTGGGTTCTTGAAAAGAAACTTGCGTGGTATCTGCTCAAAATCCCCAGAACCACTCCCAAGCTCAGGTTCAGGTTCTGCCGAGACCTCCCAGCTCGATACTCTGTCTCCTTGGTAGAGCCAGTACCTCAAAAGTGCTGTGACGTTAAAAACCTTCCATGAAGACTTGCTGGCGGACGCGCTGACACTCCCCAGGAGAAGGCGTTCGTCCTGGCACAACGGACCCTCCCCATGCTCACAATTCCGGGAGTGATACAAATCCACCACAGCCCGCTTGTGTGCGGATCGGGCAGGCAATCGGATGCGGAGCTCTGCTAAATGGACTCTGTCACTGGTCGAAAGAGACGACATGTCAAAGGTCACGATCCATCTGTTGTCCGCTTGATGATAACCTGAGAAAAAAAAAAAATCTAAATTTGAATATCCAGCTTCAGGCCCAGGTCTGATCTTCATCTTCACAAATTTTAAAAAACAAATGTCCAAACGAAATCAAGACGATCATGAAAAATACAAAACTACAGTATTATGACCCCGGTCATTCGTAGTACTTGCGTGCCAATGTGAACGAGTGTACAGTTTTGCCTCAATAACCTGTTAATTTGCCAAAATCTCCCACAGTAGTGGCAAACCCTTTACTATGAAGACACTGTTGTTCTCCAAGTGTGTTGAATTGGCTTACTGGTGAAGATAAAGTGTGTCCTCGCACATGGACGTTCAGCTGGCTAACATTAAGGCTATTGAATAAATGCTCAAAGGGCTTTCCATCATAGATGCAGGCTTGGTGACTGGACAAACCAGATCTTCGGACAAATGTCAAAACACCGCGGAGGGACAGGACAGGATGTGTATTGAACCCCCCTGTGCAAGGCCGTCTGAGGGCTAATATACACACCCTCACACGTAAAATGGACAAAGCCTTTAAAGTGGAATAACCATTTTGACACTTGCTGGGCTGTAAAAAGGGGGCAGGGGTGATTGTGGGGGTCAGATCATAGATAACAGTAGTCAGAGAACTGCTGCAAAAACGAGGAGCAAATACAAAACCATTCAGTTGACTCACCATTTGCCATAACGCTGACGACGGAGTCCGACTCTCGAGCCGGCCGACTGTCACCGGTGACGACGGCCGCCATTGACGAGACGTCAGCCGCCTTGAACGAGCGATAGAGCTGCATCATGTACAGAGGGAACCTGCCGTGAGGGTGCAGGGAAACGTTCCTTGTGGCTACGCTGCTCCCTGGGCCTGCGCGATACTCAGACCTTTGCGTAGACAAGACCAGGCCAAAAGAGCAGAAAAGAAGCACGTAGGCAGCCATTTTCGAGTGACACTGCAAGAGCGAGAGGTGAAGGTCTCCTTCCTTCCCTTCCTCGGCTAGTCTCAGGTTGAAGTGATGTGCAGCCGGAAGAGAGGACAGGCCCCTTTATAGCAGACAGCCGCCCTTTGATGACCCCTGGCCATTCCAGGCATCCCAGTGGGCCCTCTGATCACCAGAGCACATCAGAGACCAACACTAACAGAACAAAAAAAAACCCAAAACTATTTAGCCAAGGTCATTGTCCTGTCACACCGCCCTCAGCTTTTATAGTCACCCAAAAGCCTTAATCCGCTGGACAAGCAGCAATCGGTTAACAATTAACACCTACGATGCCATACAGCCATTAACACCTCAATGTTAAGTAGAAGTAGGAGAAGACCACCAAAGTGAAAAAGAGAAAACTTTATTAAGACAAAAACATCCAGGTGCTTTCTACCATCTTTGTTACTGATTTGTTACTTTACTGTTGTATATGTTAGTGTGAAAGTGCTCTCCAAATACAGTTGAATTGAGTTGAGGAATGTATTTAAAAAACACACACATGAAAACTCAATGCAGCAAATACCCCAAACAACAGTGACGAGTTCAAAAAAAGTGATGAAGATGATCCCTTTCGATGTGTATTATTACAGTGTTAGGCAGACGACTAATGAGAGCCAAAATATTCCTTTACAAAAATAATAATGCTCACTTTTGACACTTTTAGACATGTTTGAAACACATCGTGGTCATGTATTTGCAGTTTATAGTAGTGCGAAGAGATTTATTTCTAATATTTTCTGGCTTCTCGTGTATTGAAATAGGGTGGGTCCATTAATAAGTGAGCTTTATTATCTGTCTAAAGGCATACTTTTGATCCAGCTCTTCTCTCATTAGTTAGCAGATGTATACCTGATGAAATGTAACAGAACAAATTGCTGCAAGTAAACATTCTACTAAAAACAGGTGTGCTTCAAAGGGTGCGGTCCAACAGTAACTGCAGTTTAGCTTCTTTATCCACCGTTTCAAGACTGAGTCATTGAGCTTGGATCTCTGCCAGGATTCATGTCACATGCCTGTTCTGACTGCTGTACTGGCACGTGCGAATGACCCTCTCTTCGTAAAGCAGTGAAGAAATCCTTCACCTGAGGAAAGATGAAAAGGATCAAAATCGCTGCAAACAATGGACAATCGGGATTTCCAACGTCAAATAGGGCCCTCTTGTGGCGAACCTTTGCACAGCAGCAGCCATTTGAAACCCGTCATCTCACCTGTCTGATGAAGTTCTCCTGTGCTGTTGGGTCACTCTGAAACTCCACACTGGCATCCAGCTCCAGCACGGGGATCTTTTTCAACGACTCAAAATGGATCCTGGGAGAAGATAGTGGAGCCAGTGTTCGACTTTTGCCACATAAAAAAACAAAAACCCACTCTTTTTTACAATCACAACATCCGATGAGGTCCAGTTCAGAAATTCTGCCGTCACAAAGATATTGTTTACTTTTGACTGGCACTATCAGAGAAGTCTAGATTTAACCGTAGGTGGTTCTAATGTTTTAAGCTTGAAACACAAGTGAGAAAACGTCATTCTAAAGTATGAACGAGTCACTTAGTACCAGTTCACTCACTCGGTTGTTTTCTCCACAAGCCACTTCTCATGCTGCTCATGTAATTTTTGCAGATAGTCCAGCTGCAAAGTCTTCTCCTCTGGCCTCCCTCGCCGCTGCAGGCGCTCCATGCATTTCTGACAAATACATTTGTGTCAGGAATGAAACGCTGTCAAGAGCGCAAACCCGATACCTTCAATGGCAAGAGTTTGCACAGACCTCAGGAGGCGCTTTGAGATAGATGATGCCTTCTAACGCCACCCGGTGTCCAAACTGATCGACAAGCAGCGAGTGCCAGTCCTGGTAGATTGCCCACTCTGTCGAGTTGATACAACCCAGTTCATACATGCTCAGGGCAAAAATGTATCTGGGAAGGAAAAGCACAAGAGAAATCATTTAAAAAAAGACAATATGGCCGCACCCTGAGATGAATAAAAACAGGTTGATTTTGCATCTTAACTCATATTTAACATATGCTATTAGGTTCGCATTATTAGATTATGTGCAAAGCTCACATTGTGACCAGCCGAAATAGCGCCACAAGTCCTCGGGTGTAATCAAGCATCTAACTGACCTGTCGCTGTAGACGGAACGCTCGTAAATCCGCATTGGCGCTCCTTCTGAGTGGAATGGGCGCGCAGGTGTGGGCTGCAGCTGCGTTTGGAAGCGGCTCATGCACGAGTACGTCTGGAAGGTGTACGACCAGCGTTGAGGATCCTGGTACATCATCTCCAGCAGGTTGCTCACAGTCTTTTCCTGTGCAGTGGAAGCAGCAGAAATCATCACACATTTTGATTTTGTTTCACAATATTACTTACTTCCTCATTTTTTGACCCATTTCAAACTTCTCAAAAAAAAAATTTCCAGAACATGTGTAAAATATAGGAACAACTGTTATGACCCGTATATGCACATTTGTGAGAAAAGAGAAAGAAAGACAATTCACACAAACATACAAACAAAGCAAAACATTCAACAAACGCAACAAAAATTCAGCAGTCAACTCAATCTTAGGTCACAATTTACTCGCGTATGCATATCTTCATAAAGGAGGATAGAGTCTAAACTTTTGTATTCCTATCCCTTGAATCTCCAACATCAATAAATCTCAAGTTCTTCATCATTTTCAAAGACTGTTACCATAATCCATCCAATTATCCATTTTCTGATCCGTTTATCCTCACAAGGGTCGCGGGGGGCGTGGGGGGTGCTGGAGCCTATCCCAGCTGTCTTCAGGCAGTAGGATGGGGACACCCTGAACTGGTTGCCAGCCGAGTAATCAAAATACCTTGTACTGTGGGTTTGTACAAAATGTCAATAATAATAATAACAATGTTTTGTGGTCTTACAAGGTTTATTCTTTTGAAATGAAATCGAAATAACAATTTTGTCATTTCGATTCCTAACTTTTTATTGAGCCACGTTTTTACTTTCTTAAAATCTGAAGTGATTGTATCCACATATGCTACATTGCAACATGAAAATGTTCAGATCATTCGTGCATTATTCTCCAAAGTTTCACCATAAATTGCCAAGAGTAAAAGATAATTTACATACTGTATTTACTTCTTTTCACATTTATTTGCCGATTGAAATCATTACATCAAGCGTTTCACATTGTACATTTCATCAATTCCACAGCAGTTCCATTCAGCGTTAGTGCGTCAGCATTCACCAGCAATTTCTGCCCGAATTACACGTTCAACATTTTTTTATGTTATAAGGAGGAAACTACACACTCCGCACCTTTGAGGTCCCGCTGACAATATTCTGCCATTTGCTGACAGGTTCTGAAACCACCTCCCAGTCTGGACAAGCTGCTCCCAGGAGTCTTGAAAAGGTTGACTTTCCAACTGCTAAGAATTCATAACACACAGGAACTGTTGCAACTCTTGGGGTGGCTAACACACAATACTGTATCTCGAAGACGGATCTTACCAATGTTCCCCTCAATAGAAACCCTCTTCAGTCCATCCTGATTTGGAGCTGCTACCCGTGAGAAGGTTCTTTTAGCCATGGTACCTCGGTTATGTTTTGGTTGAGTAACTTCTTGGGAAAATGTATCACGGGTCTCGCACCGTCTCAGGAGCAGCAGGACACCTGCCTTCGGTTTTGATTCGTAAAACCGACTGAGAATGCATCGGTGCAGGAAAACCATTATGCTAGGTAGCAATGACACTACTCGTGTCAACTATTGCTGTGTCGTTCTCGTAGGGGTGAGACATTTCACATTCATGCTAACTACAAAAAAGTTTGTCTTCATCTACTTGACTCAACCAAACGGAATGTATTTGTTTTAATGTAGCAGCACAAGTTTTATAATGTGTGGTTATTGGATAACATCTTTCGAAATGAGGTAGCGAATGAATGACAAAGATTGCCCCGGAAGAAATTGAGCTTGCATACTTCCGGTATAAAGTTTCAAAATAAAAATGAACCATTATTGTACACGATATCTTGAATCGCAAAAGCCTGCTTGAAACTAACAGTTAAAACACCCCGCATTCTTACATAATTACTAACATTCCGGTTTATTCGTGGCTACGTTTGTCCACGTCATCTGTACAGTTTTTCTTTTCCCCCCATTTAATTTGGAAATTAAAACATGAAATTCTCACCTTTCATTACATTATCAAAAATTGAATGTAAAAAAATAGCAGCAGCAAGCTTTACAAATGGCCACCACCCGGAGTTAGACGACAACCACATTTATATAGGGCGTTTCGAGGGCCATTCAAAAATAAAATCCCCAGGTCTTAAAATATCCATAAGCGCTCTCAATACAGTACTTGTTAAATGCAAATGTATACATGAACTGTTGCAGAATGGTATTCTTTTAAAATGTACTCATGTGTGGCACAACTGGCAGTCAAACACATTTGCAATTCAATAATACTGAGGAACCATTAGAAACATTTAATCACTTATGCAATTTACATATGATTGTACTGGAAGAAAATCAAAGTTGTTTTGGTTCCAAACTGATCACTCATGATCAATGGTACCATTAATAGCTTGTGTTTTTGAGGGTGATCTTTTGGCCCACTTTCAATTTGAAATCGCTGATACCTGAAACACAGAAACAGTGCATATTATATAAAGAAAAGATGGAATTTAGTTCTGTATTGTGTATGACTGTACAGTACATGCACGTTTGTTTTCACCTTCAGTGAGAGCGGTGCCATCAGAGGCGAGGTGCCAGTATCTGCGGTCACCCTGTCTGGCCCGCTCTCCATTCACCACACTTAAGAACGGTCCCCACAGGCTTGACTCAGTCTCAAAACTGCTCCACATAGCATTTAAAATTATTTCAAGAATACACTGGAATAAGTCACACAGAATTAAAAGACTCACGTGAAGCCAAGATTTTTTCCATTGAGGAGGTTAAAGGCCTCCAACAGAGAGCTTCCCTTGGGCACATCCAGTGAATACAGACTGGATGTCCCAGATGACGTCACCACTTCCACAATCACCGCCACATTGGTTTTACTGGGCAACACGGTCACAGGGTCGACGGGCTCAAGGGCCAATGTGTCTGTATGTAGACAAAAAGTGAGCATGTAAACACTAACTTAAAAATCACTAGACCACAGATGTAAAAGAATAGCACGGGACATACTGTCTTCATTGATGCAGTTCTTGCTTTGAACACTCAAGTAGGATTTCTGCTGCAGAGCTGGCAGTGCCTGAGATATGGCCATGGGGTTGTGGTATTTGTTGCCTCTGGCATCTCTCCTCATGGCTTCCATTGAAGTGGCACACTCTGACACCGGGCTGCCCATTGCTATTAAAGCCTGAACACAACATTTAAGATGATTTGGGCTTTGCATGATGCGTAAACAGGAAACAGCACCTCCAAGGTTGAATACAATTCTGGTTTGGAATTTCTCCATTGCGAGACTAATAAAGGTTTTCTTATCTTATCTTAAATGGCAACTGTTTTCTATGGAATTTGTTCTCATTAGCATCATGGGTCAGCTTGAGCCTATTCCATCTGACTTTGGGCAAGAGGCAGGGTACCTTGTAACCAGACAGAGTACATATCGACAAACTGATGGCTTTTATACCTCTCTATATACTGCAATTAACCTAATATGACTAATTTGGAATGTGGAGAAAATCCACGAAAGTATAAAAACATGCTAACTCTACAAGAAAACCTCATAAATGTAACATGGCCCACAAAATAAAAAATAAAATGGGTACGTACTTGTACGGCGAGGCCAGTGCTGAACTCATTGCCAATATGACCATCAGCCCTTTGTGACACCAACAGCTTCTGTTTAATGTTGGTCAGGGCCGTGTCAAGCTCGGCAGCATTGTGTATTGTGCAACTGGATTTCTTTGCACTACAAAAAGAATTCTCTGAATTTTTCACACACTGAAGGGCCATTGCAGCCATGGCATATGTATCTATAAAACAGAAACGGGAGATGTATGATGGAATTATCAGAACTTAGGCTAATGGCACTTTTATTATATGGAATTATCTGTATTTAACTGAAATATTTGTGAGTCAAAAATTGTAATTAACAATTACGCCCAGTACAAGCATGAAGTATGACAGCAGACATCCAAAACAGGTTCACCCACCAATGCTCACACTGTCTCCATGCGTGAAGTGCTCATGTTCAACTGCCTTGATGAGTTTGTGGACGACGTGGTTGTTGACCCTGACGCCGCTCACACAGAGAGCAAGCACACCCAATGAATACTGGTAATAGTTGGTCAAAGGGCGTTGGCTGACTACAGAGGGGAAGATGACCAAAAAAAAAAAAAAAAGATGTTTTGTAACTACTGAAGTTAAAAAAAGACCTACACTCTGGCAATGATAATGACGAGCTGGTTGAACAGCATTTTAAACCCAAAAAAGAAAGTGAACATACATGTAATGTATTCTTTCTCTTGTTCCATCTGCTTCTTGAGGTGCGTCAGCAGAGTCTCACTCTTGTCTCCTACCGTGAAGGTGATTGTGTTGAGGTCAAAGCAAGATGACTTCAAGGCCAGAGTGTACAATGCCAAGCGGCCAACCACAGGTTGATTGCCAGTGAGGAAGCTTAGGAGCACAGAGGTCACGACATGGCAAGATTAGGAAAACATTTTGATCGCGTGGTCACATTGGACACCAATTCAAAAAGTGGCAATTCTGGCAAATTACCTTTGAATGTCATTGTGTAAATGACTTGTCAGTCTATTTAAATGCTCCCCCTCTTTTAAAAGGTTGTGGAGTTCTGATAGCCGTAATGCCAAGTGGACACTGGGATTAGGAAGTCCTTCCGGTTCCTCCAGTGAGCGTAGGAGATCTTTATTGAGTGAAAGCAGCAGCTCATGGTTGGATCCAGAAGTATCTGGGTTAAACATACAAAAATGCTGCAACGTTCATAAAAGCGGTTCAGAACCTGCAGCTTGCTGACATCAACATGAAGGCTCAAAGTGTGGCACAGTCACAATTGCAACCTCAGCAATAACACTCGGGCGAAACTAAGGCATGAGAATTTGACTTTTTTGCAATATAATATACATATAGAAGGCTATTAAATCTTAATATATAGCCTAATTAGGTAACTAAAATATAAGACACGGGGGAAGTTCTACAGAAGTACAAACAACAACCACAATAATCAACAACTCTATTAAAAAAAAAAATCTAAATTTAACATGATTATCTTTCGAAAAGGGAAATATTTGATGGAACTCAGATTGTTCAAGAGCTCAAGTTGCAGCTAGTTCCACGACAAGTACAATCAAATGGTTGGACACACTCTATAGTATTAATGAATGAAAAACTTTCTAAACTTTGGGACTAGTTGTGGTTTTATTATTTTTATTATTATTAGTAGTCGTTCTATTGGTGGTGTGCTGTAGGAGTTTCTAAATGTCAAATGCGCCTTTGCTCAAAGATTGGGAAACACTCATATGGCAATTGCAACATGGGGGAACATCCAGAACAGTGAGTCACGTTTGTTTTTAACCTAGATTCTTCCGCAAGTTCAGACGCCAAAAGCAAAATTCTGTAAAGTTTTTCTTGGGGGGGGGCGGTCCTAGATCTTATTCTGAGCAATGTTTAATTTTCCAAGAACATCAAATTAATCAGAACTGAAACAGTTAATGTATTTAAAAAGATGATTGTCTTTTAAAAAAGAAATTTCAAAGCATCACTTTGAACGATGGTGTATATAACACTTCACTTACCTTCTACAGAAGTACAAACAACAACCACAATAATCAACAACTCTATTAAAAAAAAAAAATCTAAATTTAACATGATTATCTTTCGAAAAGGGAAATATTTGATGGAACTCAGATTGTTCAAGAGCTCAAGTTGCAGCTAGTTCCACGACAAGTACAATCAAATGGTTGGACACACTCTATAGTATTAATGAATGAAAAACTTTCTAAACTTTGGGACTAGTTGTGGTTTTATTATTTTTATTATTATTAGTAGTCGTTCTATTGGTGGTGTGCTGTAGGAGTTTCTAAATGTCAAATGCGCCTTTGCTCAAAGATTGGGAAACACTCATATGGCAATTGCAACATGGGGGAACATCCAGAACAGTGAGTCACGTTTGTTTTTAACCTAGATTCTTCCGCAAGTTCAGACGCCAAAAGCAAAATTCTGTAAAGTTTTTCTTGGGGGGGGGCGGTCCTAGATCTTATTCTGAGCAATGTTTAATTTTCCAAGAACATCAAATTAATCAGAACTGAAACAGTTAATGTATTTAAAAAGATGATTGTCTTTTAAAAAAGAAATTTCAAAGCATCACTTTGAACGATGGTGTATATAACACTTCACTTACCACAAGGTAAACTGGAGGCCAACGCCAGCAGCCCGAATACAAAAACTAAATGATACATCCTGGTTTACCTTCAAAAAGACAAAATAAAAAAAAAAATCGGAAAAAAGCACCATCAATCTCCTTCAATGTTCGAACAAATAATGCAACAGTTTTCGAATAAACAACACAATGGCCTCAAGTGTTCATATACCGGAGGGGAAAACGGTACGCGTTCAATTATCAATCACGCCTCATTAAATCTCCACTAACATCTTGCATACAAACAACTAATGGATGATGTCATGCAAATGTGGCCTATAGCCAAAAGGTTATTTATGTCAAACGTGTGGAAGCGTTTGACAATGTCGAGTCATGCGTTACCTCCGAAAAGCGTCAGTCCAGAGTAGAGCGACAAGTTTGGGAGCTGGGCAGATGAAGAGCTCAACGGTGTCACGTGACCTGCAGTTTGAGATAAGAGAGGAGCAACTCGACAATCATCCGGAACTTGGGCCAAACGGTCTTGTTTAAACGTTCTGCAAAGTTTTGATATGTCTCACGCACGGTGATGGTGTTTAAGTCAGAGCGGTAACGGAAGATCAACTCTGCGCGTTTTGACGAACGACATGTTTTGCTCTCACAGCTGTCTATTCGTCAACAACGACAACTCCCATCGTTCCTTGCGCCGTTTCCAGAATCTCGTCGACTCTTCCGGCGCGTCTGGCTGCCGTGCTATGTCCACCTAGCAGTAAGTTTACTACTCGCTGCGAAGGCCACCATACACTGGACGCTGTTTGCAAGTGGGGTCACTTTAATAGGTTAGTAAGGTTGTGCACGTTTAGTGTTTTATTTCATTTTATTACCCAGGTGTTGAACGTAACGGAGACGAGCTAGCAAAAAAAAAAAGAAAACAAAACAACATTGCGGAAAGGGGAAGGGCAGTTGGTTGCACCTGGTCGTCCGCCAAAGGTCTTAATTTAGCTGGATGATGTTATGATTTGTGACATGTTGTAACTGTCACAGCTGCAGATATTTGTCCAGATATTCTCAGAGGTATTGTTTAAATGCGCAGCGGGTATCCAGAGAGTTGGCCCGGTCTGGACACATCTCTCTGACTTGTTTACCAACACTCAAGTGGCAAAAATTACTTGAAAGTGCTTAGTAATAAGAAGACAGTTCCGCGGATCAAAACGGTAGTTATCTTTTCACATTTCACTTACATTTTTTAAATGCTAATTTCGCCGACTGGACCATATCATGAATCATTTGGCGCCCACAAGCAGCCAGGCGGGTTTTCTACCAAGCATGTACACGTTCTCGGGGTCCACAAGCCTGCCTGAATTAGATCTTGGAACTCCAAGTACATCTGGCCATTTACCAAGAGGAATGCTGCCAAACAGGTAAAAACTCATTTAGTTTTTTTTTTTTTTGCATACAGTATTCCCAACAGTTTGCTGCCAACAAATGATCATGTGTGCAATATATGTCCTCTGTCACAGCAGTTGGGAGACAAGGTGCCTCAGGAAGCACAGGAGGAGAGTTGATGATGAGTATGTATAAGATAGGCTTGGTTATCATACAGGCTGTTCGATTTTTTTTCCCCCAATACCTTTTTCCTATTTTCTCAGTGGATGTCTTGCTAAAAGGAGGAGATTAACAGCGGAAACAGAGTTGGACATTTCACACATCCCCAGGAGTCCTGAATGGCCTGCTCCAAATAATTGTCCTCCTTTGTGTACCCAAGAAGCCACCCATGCTCCACCACAGCCTTGCCCAGCCCCTCACAACCTGACTCCCCTGTCCTCTTCTTCCCCATCCCGACCTGAGACGGAGAGCTCCTGCATGGAGATCGAGGCAGCACAGAGGAGACTTCAGGAAATTGAAAACAGGTATGCACTATGCAACATTGCGGCGAAATGGTGTACTTGAAATGCATTTACATTTAAAGACGTGTGTTCTACACTTTAAGGCAGCAGGTCTCAGTCTGTTCCGTAACACTGCTACGACTTCTCATTTTGTCAGTTTACAATAGAAATAATAATAAAATGCCAAAAGGTTATAGGGGTACTGATAAGGTATTTCTTGTATTCTAAAGGAAACATTTTGGAATGCTTTTGGTGTGTGTATTAGTAATCGTCTGTGTTTCTTCATGCATATTCTCATTACTTTGGTCAACAAAACCATGATGTGAAATATTGATGTCTTAACATCTGAGAATACATGGCTAGAAATGACAAAAGTGAACAATCATGCTAGTTAGCTACCCCTGTGCTGTGTTGTTTTTTTGGATGCTGCAGTATTACTGCATATTCTGCAGTTTCCCACTTTCCAAACTTGTGGCATGACAAAAGTCATTGCTGCCAAAGGTGGATGATTAAAAATTACTTTTTTTAAAAAATTAAATTTGCAAAAAAAAAAAATTGAAAGGGGAAAAAAAGTTGTCATAAGGTGTAAGATTTTGAGGAAGAAAATCAAATCATTTTATTCCATTTTGTAAGAAGGTGTACATAATATGGAAGAGTGAAGGGCTGTGAATGCATATTGGATGTACTGTATAACTACTGTGGTAGCCCCCCTCCCCCACTCTTAGTAAGTGGTTGCAAGTTTGAGAAGTTAAAGTATCACACGAGAACATCATTAAAGGCCTTGTCACACTGTGCTTACCACAGTAGACGTCCCCAATCACTGATCAATCGATAGAGTGGCAACAGGTTATAGTGAAGCTGTACAGTTAAAACAGCAAAGAGAAAATGGAACAAAATCATGCGTGTTGGTCCAGTGTCATGAGCTTTGGGAAACAAGACAAATGTGGTTAAGCGACGGATGGAGATCCGCACCAATTTGATGATAAAAATGTGATTTCACATTTTTAACAATAAAATTGTTCGCTTTCAATAAAATTTAGCAATGCCGCACTTTTTTCACTGGTATCATGTCTCCTGTTTATTACAGTTTGAGCAATGCCGGGGTTCTCCATTGTGACAGTGAAAAATAAGCCTTGCCAAGCTGCGGCCTAATTTACATCTAAACCAGCAGGAAAATGCACACGGCTACTTCCTGTTTGGTTGCTGAGCAAACGTGACAAATATTTGCAAGTTCGCATAAGTTCTCCTGCCCCCTACCCTGAGCCGGGCGCCTTGAAAACCAAGTGCTGCATGTAAAGCGCCTTAAGACTGATATATCATTGAGCAGAATAACGTTAGAGGACGATGACGAGGATCTGGATGTGGAGCCCGTGCAACGAAGGCCGGTGTTGGTCATCTCGGACAGTTTGAAGGAAGGCCTGCAACGAGGTTTCAGCGACATTCTGCCACACACAGTCGCCCAATCTGTGTATGTTCTCCTCTGCTTTCAAGTTGCTGAATGAAATCTAAAATGAACAAACGGTCGCTGGATATTTCAATTTGCCACTAACTCCTGACCCTCCGTATGTTTAGGAGCCATTCCTGCATGGAGTTGGTGTTGTGGCGGCCACCCGAAGACCCCTTCTGTCGCAGACTAAAAGGCTCCTTACAGAAACAGAGGAAACAACAGACTGTTTTGCGACCGACCCCCACTCCGTGTCCTTCGCCCACCCCGCACGTCGCCCACGCCGACACACACTGTCCTCTTCATAACCTTCCTGTCGCAGAAAGCTGTGGAGAGGAGGACATGGAAATGTAAGAAAGTATAAGATTGCTCGAACGCATCTGGATTTCTCCTGCTCGAGTGCTAGCTTGGCCACTTGAAAATTATTGGAATCATCCACTGCTTTGGTGACATTTGGCAGCTTGAATATAAGCGCAGACAACTGTCATGATGCCTTGTTTGCATTTCATAGCGTCATTCACACAGCCTGTGTCAGGGTAGAGGAAGAAGTTTGATCTCAGCATTTGCCAAAGTCTGGTAAACATTACACAGTTTGGAGGTGTCTTTAGTTAATCACCAGTGAGCAGCCCCTGATTTTGTACCCTTTTGCCATCATGAATCGGAATGTGATTCCTCAATGTTCAACACAGGCCAACAACGTGCATGACTTTGTGTCAAAGCTGGATTTGTTGTGATTGAAGGATCAGATTTCCCTTTTGTTGAGCAAGTATCCTTTGTGGGCTTTGAAGAATTTAGAAAATCCTGGAAATTTCCTTTTTATTTATTTTTTTGTTTTTTTTTCCCCCTGCATGTTTGCAGCAGTATTCAAGTGAGACATGTTGACTCTGTATTTGTTTTCTAATAAAAGTGTGCTTCATCCTTTATCAAAAATGTGCTATACAACAGTATGTATGAAAAACTGAGCATCCTTTGGCACTCTGACGGACACCAATCCCGATTCTGGTGTTAAACTACTCAACTGTATTTATAGAGCACTTTCAAACAGCCATCGCTGCATACAAAGTGCTGTACATGGAGCAACGAACATATATACAACAATAAAGCGAGTTCATTTCCTTGATGAAATGTTTCTTACGAAAGCTGTATGTAAGTTACATATTGTGCCTTTGTACCATTTGGCCTTTGCATGGACCATCTTAACATTACGTAACATTTATGAGCATATAAGGGAATCCCACAAAGAAGAGTTTTATGAGAGTTTTCATGTTAAATCTGTAAAACTCTTGCACGTTGAACCATAAAACCTTGACACAGAGGAAAGTTCAAAAGATGACTAAAACTTTGCTTGTGTCATTGGTCACTGTGACCTGCTATCTTAAGTACAGGCAACAGTGAATGAATGATTCATCGTTGAATGAAAATGAAAAAGAAACACTTTTAAAGACAGTAATACTGGTAAGCATGTGACGTTTCTTATCTTGCGGTTGAACCTCATGAATGGGGGACTCAAGCCTTCCTACTCTCTTGATGGTTGTGCTATTTAAAAAAAGAAAAATTGAGTAGCAATTATACACTACAGGGAAAATGCTTGATTGATCACAGAAACGTGTCACCAGACTGAAGAAGAAAGCACTCACTGGAGGAAGGTTTGGTCCTGTTGGCACCCACGTCTGGTTCTCGACACGGAGTTGCTTGACTCTGCTCTGCAAGTAATGCACAAGTTTTAATGAGGCCACGTCCGAGGAGGTCTGGAGGGAGGCAGCCTAAACGAAGGTCAAACAGTCGGAATGGTGAGCATCATGATGCTGATGGAGACAAAGCGAAATCATTCTGGACACTGCGTTCATCCCCAGGCTGAGGAATGGTGGTACCTTTGCACTAAGCTTTCTCTGACCCTCCGTCCTCAGCTTTTCCTCTTCATTCATGGACGTCTTTCTGAAAAAGATGCACAATCACCAATATCATACATGGCAATTTTCCGCGGAAATCCGCCGTTTTATTTCTTAAATTGATCATTTTTGTGAATCGTCTAAATCCGTTGAGAAAAATTTAGGGGCGGTCAGATACCTTATCGTCGAGTTTTCACGAGCTCTCCCGAACAGTCTCTCCGTTTTCCGTTTGTAAACAGCCCTGCGATTGGACGTGTATGAAAGCTT
>NW_017805009.1:3132147-3133966 GCF_001891065.2 Hippocampus comes
TCGCCGATAGACAGGTACACTCCGAGGTATATACTTTTTTATTCAAATATACGAGGATGATCTTTTCAATTTTATTTGGTATGCATTTGTAGCAACAGCATGATAACATTTATTTGTTTTTATTTGCGTTTTATATTCATATTGATAATTCACGTTTTGTCTTGGATGATAAAGCACGGTTATGCATAATAAATTGTATGCATAATAAATATTCACTATCACTGTATGAGGTAAGAATCAACAGCTTTTTATCACATTTACTCAACACTTTATGAATACAAGTCATGAACAAATCTTAAATATGGCAGGGAATGTGTTTACTTTTTTAGTTTTGATTTTGAGCAGCAAATTTGGAGTTACATATTGGTGCTCACTAGGAATGCATAAGCAAAATTGCACAAATTTTCACTTGAAAGAATAGTGAACAATCTTGGGATTTTTTTTCTGTTAAAGTTTCAAATGGTGTGTAAATTGAATACACTTCATCTTCAGCATGTTTAGTGCCACTTTTGTAAGTAACCACGCCCCCGGCCAGGCCACGCCCCGGCCAGGCCACGCCCCTTCCGCTTTTTTCATCACTCGCCATTGCCATGTATGCAATATGGAAAGGGAGTATTTGCCATCAGTGAACAGTGGAGGTGTTAGCTGACGCATACAGAGGCCCACACACTCCAGAAGTGACATCAATGGGATAATCTGATGTAGCATTGGGAAATATCGGTGTGAGTACAGGTGAGGTCATGCTGGTTAGTAGTATTAGCAAACTATTCTTCAACAGGTTTATACAGTTTTACCTGCCCCTTAATAACTTTGATCTGCACCTGTGGGACGGCAAAAATGAATGACACATTTAAAATATATTAAATACACAGTCAGCAATAATCACCATAAAAACGGGCGCTTTGTCACTGCAATGAACTAATTCGTCGCGTTTGTGAATTTGGTAGACGCGCCATGTGTGCCTCAATGGGCATTTCTGCTTAGACGAAATTTCAGACTGGGGAAAAGGTGGTCGAACGCGATTTTGTTGGATTTTGATCCAGGCAAGGGCAGACAGATTTGGCGCTCCATGGATGTGTGTGGTAGTGTGTTAAAAACAACAACAAAAAAAAAAAACCCCTGCTGCACCCTGAGAAGACACATTCTGCCCTGACATGCATGTCACCTTTCCAGTTCAGCTGTCAACTCTTCCTCAAACTTGCAGGCCAGTCGAGCGGTGGTCTGTTCCTTCCACTGAGTCATGTTCCTTTGGACTTGCCTCAGCTCCATGTCTTTGGCATCCAGCTGCTTGCGAAGTGAGGCTTCCAGTCCGGCGTCACTCGAATGAGCCCATTTCAAACTACTCAGCTCCTCAACGTGATCCTGGGTCAAGGAAATTTGACATTTGAATCATCCTGCAAACCATTCTAGCAACACACAGGCCAGTTTCTTAACACACACACACACACACACACACACACACACACACACACACACACACGCACACACACACACCTGCTCAGGTGCATTGATGACCCCGGTGTTGTAACCAAACTGCAGCGAACCGATGACGGCAGTGGACACGCAGTAGAGCAGGTAGCAGGTGACTTTCTTCTGCTTGGGCTGTTGCATGAAGGCGAGAGAAAGGACCAAGTGAGATGAGAACAAAGCGTGGATGCATTTGCTCAAAGAAAGGCCTCTGTTGGAACAGTGGCTGCGGAGTGTCGCTGCCTTTTGACAAAGCTCCTTGTTGTTTGTGGACACGCTGGCCGTCACGCAGGCACAATGAGCCTTTTCCACATCCCGGCTCTCACCGGCTTTCTTTTCAACCTCTTTGTTT
>NW_017805009.1:3134020-3148921 GCF_001891065.2 Hippocampus comes
CCCGCCCCTCCTCCCATATGGCGATGAATCTGTCGCCATGGAAACCTGGCTCCGGGGGCAGAAGAGGGAGACGACGGTGCGGGAGGGGAGGGCGGCTGTTGCTTTCGCTCAGACAAATAAGCATCGCAGGGCTCATTTATGATGGTTTGTTTAGAGATAATAACATGCTGTTAGAGGTCACATGGCATCACATGAGCGTGTGTTGAGCAAAAGCAGTGTAACACAAGCGCGATATTTCGACCAGTCTCGATTTTGGCGCATGCCTTGAACGGAGTGATTGAATCTGCTATTGAGAATCAGATTTGTGAAGGTGCGGGTCGTGGCTGCACACAGAACGAACCAGACCATGTGCTGCCCGCGCTCCCGCCGCCAGATGTGGGAGGGAAGTGAGAACGCTCCGGCGCGTGCATCAGACGGACGACCTTGACACACTTTCAACTCTGCATGCACCCCTTCGCAACGCTCTTCGTGAGAGCTCGCATTTACTCAAAGGCCTCCCTGCCTCCGCTGCATGCACGAAGTACGCGCGCACGCACGCACGCACGTACGCACTCTTTCAAGAACAGATTTCTCTTGCAGGAAGAAATGCTGAGTGCTGCTGTTTGCTTTGCACACCGAATGTGCTGAGGTTGTAGGCTGTCCCCAAACATCTGCTCCCTGGAGTGGAGAGGCGAAAGCCGCAAACCGACGGCTCCATGGGCGCTCTGCATCAGAGGAAAAACCACATTGTTTGACACACACCCACACGCACACACACACGCACACACACACACACACACACACACACACACACACACACACACACACACACACACACACACAGTGGAAGTGTTTTACCTGAATGAGACGTTTCTTCAGAGAATCCAAGGCTTGATTTTGTTCTATTCTCATCTGTTCCCTCTGAATCCTCAACGCCTGCTCCTGGAAGCAAAATATGAATTTAGCAGTCTAATAGCTAGCTGGGCTGCAAATGGATATTCGCTCGAGCAAACTACACCTTGTCTTTGAGCAGTTGTTCACTTGCTTGCCTTTGAGAATCTAACTCTTGATGAAGGTACTCAGTCAGATGTTTCAAGGACTCTTGTTGAGCTTTCAGTTGCGCAAGAGCCTCATCGATGGTAGAGCTGGAACACGCAATGTATTTGTCAAGGATGTTTTCATTTATTTTCCCCAAGTGGAGGGTCGGGAAAAAGCGGGGTTAGGATAGGTACCGTAAAAAATGACAAGAGCTCCTTAGTTTACCACAGCAGTGGCAAATGACATTTTGGGGTAAAGAATTGCATCCAGTGACACAGCTTGTAAAGTGGCGTAAGAATACGTCCTCGCGCAGCACAAGAAAGTACATTCGGTTAGTGCCGTATTACTGATTTGTTTCATATTCATGGCCTATACATTTTTTTTCATACTAATGTTTACTATAATGATGACTGTACACCTAACTGCAGCATCATACACCATCTTAGCAATAAATAGTATACATTTGGGAATCCGCGGTAAACAATTTACGGTAAAATACTGGATATTCATCATAGGTCGAACTTGCCCTTTTATCTGGATAATTATTTGGACAGACATGCGTCAGAAAGATTATTACCGTATTTTCCGCACTATATGGCGCACCGAAAAGTCTTCCATTTTCTTAAAAGCTCAAGGCGCGCCTTAAAATCTGGTGCGCCTTGTGTATGGTCATTACGCTAATATGTCGACCCCAAGATGGCTCCTTGCTGGAGACATGCTTACAATGTTATAACTTGCTGTTGGTTCAGTGAACTGTGTTGCTCCAATTTACTGACCTCTGATCGTTCTGTTGCAGCTACGCTCAAAATAAATTCTGTCGGGGGGTCTATAGAATTTATTTTGTGATTTTTTTTTTTTTTTATGCATTACTGTTTTTCAATTTTCGTAGTTTCATTGAAGTAATCGTTAATTTACGTTTTTTCGAGGCGGTCATGAACGCCTCTTGAGTCTAACGGAGATGAACAAAGATGTACCTGTAGCTCTATCTAGTGGATTCATTGTAGATTGCGCCTTAGAGTCCAGTGCGTGCAATATATGAAAAAAATTACATTGCTGCCATTCATTGAAAGTGCACCTCATAATCCAGTGCGCCTTTTAGTGCAGAAAATATGGTACTTGGAGTTCAGATATTCAGAATTCATGCACCTCTCTGCCGCAAGTTCCCACATGGAATATACATTTTATATATACATATTAGCTAAGGGACTTCCCTAAAAAGAAGAGCTCTGTACCAAACTATGAGTAAAATGTTCATGTTTTCAAAAGCAGTTTTTGAACAATACATTTGCTTTATTGTTTTTTGATGAAACTGTTGGGCGTCTTTGCGATAATAGGACAGTGCACGTCTGAGGGTGACAAAAATTTAGAACCACCGTGCACCCTTGAGGGAAATTATACCTGCGAGGGAGCTCCACCGTATTTTGTTGGCCTCCATTTTTCTCGATCAAGAGGTGTAGAAACTCGCACTGGGCCACCAGCTCCTGAGCCCAGACCCCGAGCTGCTGCTCCTGCTCAGCTCGAGCGTCAAGATGGCTGATCCGCTGCTCTTCAAGCATCCTGCCAATCCTCTCCGTTTCTGCCTCGGCCTTCCGCACAGCCTGCTCAAGCTTCAGCTCGGTCTTGCCACTTTCCTACGAAAAAAGACCGACTCGTTCACTTTTCTGCTATGGTCGCAGAGGATATCTTGTACCTGCAACATGTGTTTCTGCAATTTGTCCAGCTCGTCCTGCCGCTCCTGCTTTAGTGACTTGCAAATGGCCGAGAGCAGAGACTCCTGCTCTCGCTGCTGCACGCAGCGCTCGGCCTCCAGCTCCTGCACGCGCTTATGAAAGTGACAAGAACAGCTGATGGGATGGGGAAGCGGATCTACGGCTGTGTCGCAAGCCCAATCAGCCAAAGTCAACTTACGCTTTGCAGCTCCGCCACTCGACGCTGAAGCGTAAGCGCATTGGCTTTCTCTCGATGTAGCTCGCTCCGAGCCGTTTCCAGGTTCCTCCTGTTCTGCTCTTCCAGTAAACCACGGTGGAAGTGTACGGCTGCAATTTTGTCCGCCTCCCACTTCCTCCTCTCCTCATCTATGGCTTTGTGCACCTGAATGAGGGAGGAGCAAAGTGTTCACGTAGTGTCGCTGCGAAGAGTTTCGTCAAACGGTTCGCAGTACAGCACCGTCTGTAATGTTTGCGCCCGCAGCTCTTCTTCACGTTTCCTCGACTCCTCCTTCTGGTGCTCCAGTGAATTCTTCAGTGCCTTTGCTTCATCTTTCTTGAGCTAACAAGATTTGACCAATCATAAACCTTCATGCCTTCGCTGTGTTTGTTTTCGATGCGCTTCACTGACTCAGCTCCAAACATTTCAATCAAGCTGCTTTTAAGCGGATTTCTCACCTCTTGTATTTGCTGCTCATGAATCGAGACTAAATCTTTCCTCTGCTGCTTCAGCGCCGCCTCCTGAAATATTTCTTGAACGCTTATTGGAATGTTCTGCATACTGTGACGATTCTAAATGCTCACCATCATGGTATGGGCGTGTCCTCTGGCTTCTTGAAGAGCACTCTGCTGTTGACTTTTTAGGAACTCCAGCTCTCCCTTCAGTCGCTCTCTTTCTGTTTGCAAGCCTCCCTGCTGCTCCTGTAGATCTTGCAGTTGTTGCTCCTTCTGGCCCAACAGTTTTTCCAGGGTGTCCACCTTGGCTGTGCATATTCCAAGCTTTCCTTGTAGCTCCTGTGCCTGACACTCTAGATTCTAAGTGAAATCAAAACGGTGCTTCTGTCAAAGTAACACGCAAATTTGCTGGCCTAGAAATAGCAACACAATGGCAACAGAGTTATGATAATTGCTCACGTCAAAGTAATCACCTCTATCTCCTCCTTTTTCTGCTTCTGCGTCTCTTCTAGAGAAGAGCATCTATTCCTCAGGGAAGTCTCTGCCTCAGAGGCCCTCAGGAGTTCCTCGCAAGTTTCCTCCAGCATCTGCTCAACATAATATTAACAACAAAGTACAGACTTGGAATATTTGATGTTTCTCCATTTGTTGTGATGTCAACCCGTTTATACTGTGGTCATATTTTACTTGTTGCATGGATTCCTGATTCTCTCTTGCCCGCCGTCGCTCAGAGAATAGTTCAGCTTTGGCACAACCCAACTGTCTCTCCAGCTCCGACGTCGCTCTGTTGGTCTGTTTGTGAAGCATTTCAATTAATAAGTCAAGTGCGCCAAGAAAAGAGCTGACACACCGCTGAGCAACGGGAACCACCTCCACGCAGGACAGCTGCTTGAGTTGTTCTCTCTTCTTTAGCTCTTCTTGCAAATTTCGGACTTCGCGGAGGTGGGACTCTTTTTGCCTCTGAAGTTTCTGCAGCTGGCAACTGTACAGCACAACAGACAGCGTGTCTCATCACAGGACTCCACTTGGCTGGCAGTGTTTGAATTCATACCTTAATGAGTTTATCTCTGCCTTACAATCCTTTAGCACAACCTCTAATTGCCTCTTCTCTGTCTCTAGGTGCCCGGTCTCTGCACTGAGTCGCTCTAGATCATGAAAGGCACGCTGGTGGGAAATAGAAGTACAACACGCTTTCATTTGTCTTCCTGATAAATGGCCGAATGAATATTTTACACGTTACCTTTCTTCTCAATTGCAGCTCAGAAAGGGAGAGCTCCACCTCGGTTAAATGAGACTTTTTCATGCGAAGAGTCTCCTCCACTTTCTCACATCTCTAAATCAGACATACACAATCATGGCTCGTGTACCCGCAGCTGAAAAAATGCACGCCATTTGGTGGAAAAATACTTGTCTGAGAGAGGAGAGGCGCTCGCTCATCTTCTCCCAAGCTGAGTGCATCTTCTCTGACGCCTTCTCAAGCTTGGACCGCCTGCTCCAGTGTGCATTTGATTCCTCATCGGTGTCCTTGTCATCATCCTCCAAAGATTTCATCGGCCTAGCAATGAAAAATAAATGATACGCATCAGAATAATCATCACATAGAGACAAATATGCAGAGTATGCTTTGCTGTGGTCTTCCGTGCTATTTACCTGCACTTTTGCCGTGCTTTACAGCGAGTACTTTTGTTTTGCACAGCTCCTGTGGGTTTTTGAACTTTGCCGACAAAGAACATTAGTCATCATTAATGCCACGGTTAGGAAGTCAAATCTTAAAGCAAGTATGGGTTGCTCACTGTCATTCCGTGTGTGCGCGTGTGTGTGTTTTACAGGAGACATGTGAGAGTGCAATCCTAAATGTAGCAAAACTTGGCAGTTTTAGATTTAATTGAATTTTGCCATTCATTGTTCAGCCGAGCTGATACTGGATACACTTTTGATAGATGACATCATATTGTCTTCTTTCCACATTCTGTCATAACGCTTACCAGCCCGTCTGCATAGGTGCTGCCTGACCTGATCTGTACAGACCGAATCAAGGTCACTGTCCACGGACACCGTGTCAAAATTCCACACAGGTATTCCTGTGACACAAAGGACAGCATTGTAACGGACAGACATGCTAACTACCAAGCCAGTGTGCGGGCACACAATAACAAACATATTTTAACACCTCTCTGACAGCGTCACTCAAAACTAATCCTTGTTGTTTTGTAAAGGTACAGCTCTAGGGTTGGATATGTGAATGGCGCATGCAAATACTGCACTGTGTGTTTGGTACCTGCTAGGCACCTGGCCTTTGGAGAAAAAATGTGCTTTGGGTTCTGATGTTCTTTTTCCACCTCTGTGCTGTAGAAGACTGAAAGAAAAAAACCCCAGTAAAATTATGGCTGTGTCACTCAGTTGAGACGAATCACAAGACTGACACCAGAGGGACTGTTGTTAAATTTTGTGTGTGTGACTCCTCTTTCCTCACCAACATGTGAAGTCTGAACTCCAGATGTTTCAGAAGGACATCTTTCAAGTTCCTCACTTTGTTCTGGCTCGTGTTTACTACTTTTCACATTTGTAGCTGCTTCACTTCTGACACCATTTTGAATGTTTTGGCGACTCAGGGAAGGGTCTCCGCCAGATGTCATCAAAGTCCTTTCAACCTCCTCCTGTTTGTCGAGCTCTTCAAGGCTCCCCTCTGGCAATGCCAGTTCAACCATCTCCTCTCGAAAGCACCTCACAAAGTCTTCAGTGCAAATACTTTCTGAAGGCGGATGAGGGTCACTTGACATTGTCCCTTGCTTACAGGTGTCTCCAAGAAGTCTCTCTAGTCTCCACATGACCTGTTCCTTGTGACTCTCCATCTGCACTTTGCTGCTTGTCCGTACGTCGAGTTCCCACGTGGCCACCTCATGTGTTGCGGGAGCCACGGAGCTTGTGCTGTCTGCGGGGTGAAAAAAATCAGACTCGTACATGAGCAGCATTTTTTAGATGTTCAAAGTTGAACTGGGACAACACCTGAAATAAATTCATTTGTTCATTTAAATTGTCCGCTTAGTGGGGTTCATGCAAATAATAACAGCCCATCAGTATAATATGAGAACTAAAATATTGCAGATCTCTACCAAGATTGACATTTTGCCCCGTGGAAGAAAATAGTTTCATGCAGACACAGATGGCGATTTAAAAGAATTCTTCTTATGAGGAAAAATGAAAATGTAAATAGTGATCTTGTGTTTAAGTCATCACTGAACTGCAATAGGAATATCTTTGAAACAAGAACTATCTCAGGTTGATGTGACAACGACGGTAGGCAGAAACGATGACAACTCACAACGAAAATCCAAGTTCCCATTTTCTCCTGATGTTGCTTACATCTTACCTGCTGTTTGTTCAACTGCTGGAGTGACTTGCAGATCCAGACAAGACATGGGGGTGTCATTTGTCTGGGATACTGTGCTGCCAAGACCGGTATCTTTGCTGGGAGACTGACTCAACCTAAATGGGGCTGAACACAAGAGTTGGGAAAAACCCCCATCAACCATCACGTTGAAATAGCATTCAAATATTTCGTGAGGAGTGCATTACCTGAATCGATGCGGTCAAGTTGCCGATTCTTGACCTGCGTGCATTTAGTCAATCAGGCTTATTGATTCACCGAATATGTTATGTCTGATTTAAAGCAGAAAATGACCGACTTGCAGATTCCCCAGCTGAGCGTCAATGGCATCCAGCAGAAAGTCACAGGGGTCCGCACTGAGAGGAGGTCGAGCTGGTTCAAACCCGCTGCTGCTGTCGTGTTGGTCTTTTGAGGACAGAAACCAAAGCATGTCTACAACACGGCCGAGTACACACACATATGGACGGCTCTGCTATTTATTTATAATTGCAGACCTGAGTGAAATTCATTCTCGTCCCCTGTGTAATGGCTGAGTTGCTCCATGTTGTACTGGGTATACAAATGGAACACCAGTAAGGCTGCTGGGTCACGATGTTGCTTGGATGCCGTGGAAACCAAAGCGGTGTGGCTTCAAGAGCTGCTATAGGCTACAAGTCACGCCACAGGCACTCCACACGCAGACTGAATAACTTGAGCTTACTCTTTCCGGAGCTCGACAAAAGTTAGACAAACGGAGAGAAAGCTTGTCGGCTGAATCTTACGTTGGAGAAGAAGCACAATATCTTTTCAGCGGCTGCGGTGGGTCGCGAGTACACGGTGGGTTGCCATGGAAACCGCGCGGCAACCTAGTCAAAGTTTAGCTAGCAAACACCAGAAAGGAGCGTCGACAAGCTAATATGCTGGGAGAACACAAAGTAGACAGCGCATTAACACTGTATATGAACATATACAACAAATTGTTTATTATGTAATACATTATTAGTAAAAGTAAAAGCATTGTCAATATCTGAAACCCATTTCATGGAAGGCCTCGAGTCATCTTTTCTCTAATTTAGGATCTCACTTAGCATGTAGCTACTTTATCGAGACCAATGGTGCCCTAATTCCCCCTAGTATACGATTCAATATTCCGGGCAGAGGCAAGCTTGCAATCGTCCACATGATGTCAAATGTAATTCGTTTCTACGACTGAGACAAAAAAAAAAACATAGCCAGTGTCAACAACTTTGTTTTTATTCTTGTGCCTTGGTTGTTATAAGACAATGTTATAAAGTGAGGGGGAAAAAATACAGAATTTCTGTAAAAACAACAACTTGTAACTTGTGATTTACATCTGAATACACCTACAGTACGCGTATTAGGAAAGGAAGAGAAGTCAAGGCATGTCAGCAAACCTTCGATATTTCTACCAGACTGCCGTTACGTTGCATTGAATTTCACTTTTACACCGATTAGTAAGATCAGCAGCCTTTTTCTCAGCAAACCACAGGTCACAGTTCCAGTTGGTTCAGTTGGTTTTAGTTTGGACAAGGCAAGGAAAAACACATTTCCGTCTTCCACACACTTTACTTCTGCCTCGGAACCGAGCAGGAGCTTCAAATTGGAAGAAAATGAGTGCCATCCGAGCGCACCAAACTGTATATGCCACATTATACAAAGTGTATAAATATGCAAACATTAGAATAATGGCACCCATGAGAAGGTCAGGCGTAAACGCATTCCAAAAATTAAAGCTGAAATCCCACCAAGAGTCAGGTGAGAAATGCTGAAAGAGAAACATTAGAACCCTCTCAAGAAAGGGAAGGCAAATGAAAACGTTGAATCTACAGCACAGCTCTACGGATACACTTTGGTTGTTTTTCCCTTTCTGCTCAAGACTGAAAACCGAGTTTTGTGTGTTATTGCTACAGATATCTGGTCCTGTACAGCCAAGGTCACAATCTATTATCGTTTTCGGAATTGCACTGATGAAATGTCATTCAATTATCATTCAAAATGCAGCACGTACTTGAAATACATTTTTGACTTGAAAAGCAAAAGTTGTCAATGTGCCTCAACCTGAGCAAAGGAAACGGGCCATACTTTCTCTTTGTGCAATTATCAACTGCCAAATGAGTTATTATGAAAGAAAATAATGACATGAAAATTTGAACTGCTGCGATGGTTGTGATCCATTCAAACAGATATTTGGACTTTGAGACTATCAAGGCCCATTTAAGTCCTCTGAACATCACACTAAATTGATGTTAAACACAAAGCAGATTATGACACATATTTATAATGTGTGGGTTACACCTCCTTCCATTTTCTATGCCACACACCCTCACTAGAGTCATGGGCTAACTGGAGCCTATCCCAGCTGAGAGAGAGAGCAACAGAGGTGGGGTAAACCCAGCAATGGTCACTGGCTGATTACAGTGTGGGTTACATGCTTTTGGGAACTGGTGATAAAAGTGCATTTGATGCTTTACGTGTTTACCCCCCAAAAAAGGCATGTTGTGCTGCATAAAATACTGTCCCACAGGCCATAAATAAACTTACTCTGTCTTGAACAGACAGCACTGATGTGAGTGTAAACCTCCTCTGTCTTGAACAGACAGCGCTGATGTGAGTCAAAGATCGACCGTACAATTAAATGTCATCGCTATGTTGCTTTAAGTCAGTGAAGGAAACGTGATCAAAGGAGGGAACATTGTCCAATGTTTGTGTCAGTAGCTTGTTTATTTTTTGTTATAATAAAATAAGGCCTCTTTTCTGTGATTTTGGAGCTATCGGAAACGTGATCAATGGAGGGAACATTGTCAAATGTTTGTGTCAGTAGCTTGTTTATTTTTGTTATAGTAAAATAAGGCCTCTTTTCTGTGATTTTGGAGCTATTAACATGAACTACGCTACTTAACCGAATGAGTGTGTCTCAGAGTTTTCTTCTATTATTATGGAATATGTTGCGGTTCAAAATGCCAATTTTATGACTGCATTTCAAATCTGCTGTCCAGCTAACTTCATTCTCATAGGACTATTTTACATGATCATTTTCTTATCACAAAATATTCACACACAAAATAGACCAAAGGGAACATGACAGTACCTCTAGCTTTGAAATCTGTATTCCTACCAATAATTACAAAAAAATACTGCCGTTTTTTTTCCCCAAAGCTTGCCACTGGATGTGTAGTGCACAGGCCAGTCAATTACAGGCAAAAGACTGAGGGTACTTTCAAAAGCTGATCCCAGATCAGTATACAAACACTGCGGACAAGACATTGGAACTGCGGTGAGCGTGGAGCAAAGGCCTCTGTGGTTTCTGCTCAGAAGGAACCAGCCCTGATCTTTTCTACGACCTTTAACCTGCTGCCGACAGAGGCTCCAGGCTCACCCAGGGCCAATGAAATCAACTACAGTATAAAAAGACGACACTGGGGAGACATTGGATCTACATTGCGTTAGTACTGAACGGTGGATGCTGTCACTGGATGTGATGCCTTGGAAGAGCACCAAAAGACGAGAGAAAGTATATTTCGTATCAGCAGGAACACAACGATATGTTCTAGTCTCATTTCATGCACAGTGACGAGTGCCTAGTCATGTATAAGATGCCCGAAATGGATGCATTTCAACAGAATCTTAAAAATGTACCAAGTGGGACTGGCTCCTACAACCCTTTCTGAAGCATGAACTGCTTTGAAGCATACTTGCAATTCATTCACGATCGGAGAATTTCGATGGAAAGCTATGTTACATTCAAACTGGACATTTTTTTCCAGCAAGAATGCGGACGTGCTTTCGCAAGTTCTGTGTGCATATGCAGAGGTGTACGCCAAACAACGGCGAGTCCTCATGAACAATCTTTGTGATGCATTCGAACACCACCTATACAAACATAGAATATTCATTCGGAACAAATAGGATTGCTGAAGGGACTTGAAAATCATGCCTGTTGACTTTCCTACTAAAAACCTGCAAGGTCAGGTTCATAGTGTAGTCTCGAAAGAGATGATTTAACGAAGTAGAAGTTGTATGCGCAGGATATGAAATGCAGCATTCCGATGGGATCGCTGTGTTTGCAAGTCAACACATTAATTACCAAGTAGAGATGTACAATGTTTGCCACTTTTGAATCCACCATTGTCAAACCATTTATTTTCACAGCGATTACAATGTTTTTTTTTTTTTGTTATCCCCCCAAGAGCTAGTGTTGTTCATTTTTCAGGAAGGTATGTCATCATGCCAAATTGGCAATTCGTTTGTTCCAACTAAAGCAAACTCACTATCTTCTATTGTGGCACTGAAACAAAAAAAAAATCATTGGAAGTAATAATAAAGCACATTTACTGTGAAAATAAGCTTCATGGCATGGTTTCAATATATGATACAATACTTACTGTGTGTAACTCAAATTAAAAATCTCAATTTTAAATTTGATTAAAACCTGTTGTATCCTGTTGAGAGACGACAACCCCCCCAAAAAAAAAAAACAATCACTCTAACAATTTCTTATGCAAGAATTAGATTAGCGCTAATTAGAACTCAAATCAGAAAGTGAGTAATCGAGAACTCATTTTAGGATGACAAACGATGTTTAATGTAACTGACTTGGGGAGAGACTGTTTTTTTTTTTTTTTTAATCTCTTGTTGCAAGGTGCCATCTACAGACTCAATCTAAACCTGTACGGGTGAATGATTAAAAGTGCCATGTTAAAGCACCTCAACAGGTGCTTTTAGTGTGGTATAACAAGTCCAACGTTATCACACATCCACGCACTGGGAACAGGAACATCCCATCGTAGTTTCCATCTGAAGAGCAGTGAGGGTGTATATTGGGAGGTACAAAGAGTGTGTGTGTGTGTCACATTCACCACCTTCTGCTCACAAAGCTCCACGTGGAGCTATCGTGAGCCTGCTACACCACACTGCCGGAGGAGCCGAGGCCGAGCAGCTCCCTGTCTCCTGAGGTTCCGATGCGCGGGGGGGGGGAAGCGTCCTGCGTTAGAATATATTGGGACACATGGTCCAGTCCTGTCTATCCTTGGCCTCCCAGTAGCCCCCTTTGTACACAAAGTTTGTCTCTCCAGTGACCGAGTCCCTCCTCTGTTGAAACCACAACGGCTGGTAGCCTTCGTATTCTCGACCTGTCGAAAAGATCGCAGTGTGTTACGCAGCTGCCGTCATCGAGTCACGCCCGCGGGCAATGTCCTCCGTACATACATTATGATTATGTATACGAGAAGCAATCAGTCACTTGGTGTGCTGCATTTGGGAAGTCTCCAAATGTGAACCAGCTTCATGTTGCAGTGAATGGTTTGAATGGTATGCATGTGTGCAAAACAAGAACTAAAATCGATAGACAGTTGGGATTAATGCTGATGCTCGAACAGCAATCTCCTTTAGCTCTCGTTCAAGGCTAAATCAAGTCAAATATATATATATATTTTTTTTTACAATAGTATGTTCTACGCGTCCCCAATAGCCTAAACACTAAAAATTGCTCTTATGGAAAATGAATTAAGCAGCTTTGTACTAGCACTGGCTGTCGACTGAAAATGACATCACAGAGCCCAGCTTGCCAATGTCACATGACCAATCCCAGAAAACACCGTCAGCCGCGATGGATGTTAGCTGGGCCCTTGGGCACTGTGATGTCATTTTCAGTCGACAGCAAGTGGCAGTTCACGGCAAAATGGCCGCCCGCTGATATGGATGAAAACAGGTGGATTAAAAAAAATGTTTTTTTTTGCTCAATTCATCTTCCACAATCGCATTATTGATCTAATCAGAATACCATGCTTGGACTTGTGAGGCCACACAGAACACATTAGTGCAAAGAGCATCTTTGACTTGATTTCCCCTTCAAGGAAAACAAAAACACCACACTGCAAACGTAACATTCAACAAGGATTACGTTTATCTTGCTCATACACGGCTGACTCGACTATACTGTGTAGATTTAAATACTTGTGAACTATTTGATATAAGCTTCTCACGTACGCAGGAAAAAAAAAACAAACCAACTTTTTTTTCCTGATTGATTTGTCGGAAGGAGACATGAAAGGAGACATCATGCAGGTCCAACAATGGCAGAACACAAAGAAAGTACAGACAAGATGACCATGTATGCGTGTGCGTCAACAGAGGGCGCAGAGAAACCCCCACTCACCAGAGTCATTATCACATTCTGACCACCAGTAGAGGGAGGGGGGAAAAAAACACAAGTCATGGGTACATGAATACAATCTGTCCAACACACACACGCACACCCACACTTTATAGTGTTTCGACAACTTTGTTAGTTTTTATTAGGTTCAATTGTCTCAAAAAAGCTTCATTTTAGTTTTCGCATTGGTTTTTATGTCGCTCAGTTTTGTTGGAATCCAGTGTTTTCCAAGGGGGGTACATGAGCACATTGCAGTGGCTACATGGAAATTTGTCAGATCAATAACTCGTGGCACAGTGGCACCAAAATCACAACAGCGAGTCAACTCAAATGTCTCATTTAAGCTCAGATGACTGATGAAAAGAAAAACTGCTACGATGGGTCTGAATATTATTCTTGCCCAGTGTTTTGTTTCTGTTATTTTAGTTTAAATTCACATGCCTGTTTAAAGGGGACTTATTGAAAGGAGCCCTCGTTTTTTGTAGTAAAGTGTTATATACAGTATAACAAAGAGAGGTTTGTTCTTTAATTTTACTCCTAATTTTTTTTTTTTATATCTTTTTTTCCAGTGCGCCATCCGCATTTGTTTAGTTTGAGTTAAAAAGAAGACAATGGATAATAATAAAATGTTCGAATTAAGGCAACAAAATGAAATGATTTTCATTCACCGGGAAATAATCGGCCGTGTTACGTTCCTACTTTTGGAGAAACATCAACATGTATGAGTGTGGGGGTCCCCTCGTGATGTGACAAAAGGGTTCGGGGGTACACAAGACAAAAAAGGTTGGCAACCACTGGTGTCATCCCCCTGATGGCTGGGGTGGATCACTGAGATCCACCCTTTGCTACCTCACCTATCACAGCCCAGCTAAGTAAATGGGGGGTGTATCGATCTTGTAGGCCATATTATTTAGCTCAATCATTTTTTTTTTCCCATACCTTCATCCAGAGCATCAGAGGCCTCCGCTTCTCTCCTCCTCCTCACGGCTCTTTGTTTCTCTTCTAACCTTTGTTTCTCTGAATTGGCTTCGTCCCATCGCCCATCTTCCATCAGCCTCTGGTCTGGCCTCAGACGACTGTCGGTCACACCAACTCCGTCTTCTGGCTCGTTCAGGGTCAGCGCCAGCGCTGAGAAGTAGTACATGTTCTCAGCATTCTCTCTAGGAGGAAAAATAGAAAGAGCAGCATGTTGAATTGCTCACTAAAAGTGAAGATTCAGTGCGGCTTAATGAGACTCATGAGAAATGCTCTTACGGGAGAGAATACTTCTTCCACAAAAGTTTGGGGGGCAAGGTCTGGTAGATGGTCTTCTGCTTGCCTTCTGATCCACTCCCACCCCGGCTGCTCTGAATGATCTTGGCACTCTCAATTTTCTCGTCCCACGTACCAGACAGGATGTAATGAGCTTGGCCAACACAGTCAGCCACCACACCTGTTACCTGGAATGACGAAAACAGATATCTCGCTTTTGACATGTATAAATATCATCAAAGAGGAATAACACATGTACAGCAAGTTATAGAATGAGATCAATAAAATCGAACTGTATTACACTCATCAGACTTTTTATTGGGTATTATGGCCAATCTAAGTTACAATGCAAGAGCTGTATCAGGTCTGTCTCTGAAAAAGAAACGTTGAAGAGTTATTTTACGTAATGTAGAGTATGCGTGTATACAGTTTTGACCAGTGACTGTAGCTGTATTACAGCTCTTTTCAAAATTCTCATGAAGCTGTCAGTATTCTCCAGCAGGCGTCAGTTTCACACAAAATCATCACTCGGGCTACTACGCCATGCATCATAGTGTTGTCAGCATCTTGCCTGCCCTATCCTCCGGGGTGACTGGTTCACCGGTCGCATGCTACTACCACTCGCAATTGGTGGCTAACCCCATTGACGGGTGGTGGGGCTTCTTGCTTTCCTTGGGGAATTGGGGGAGGGACAGTGGTGGTTGGCGGGGGGG
>NW_017805009.1:3158843-3160423 GCF_001891065.2 Hippocampus comes
TGAATATTATTCTTGCCCAGTGTTTTGTTTCTGTTATTTTAGTTTAAATTCACATGCCTGTTTAAAGGGGACTTATTGAAAGGAGCCCTCGTTTTTTGTAGTAAAGTGTTATATACAGTATAACAAAGAGAGGTTTGTTCTTTAATTTTACTCCTAATTTTTTTTTTTTATATCTTTTTTTCCAGTGCGCCATCCGCATTTGTTTAGTTTGAGTTAAAAAGAAGACAATGGATAATAATAAAATGTTCGAATTAAGGCAACAAAATGAAATGATTTTCATTCACCGGGAAATAATCGGCCGTGTTACGTTCCTACTTTTGGAGAAACATCAACATGTATGAGTGTGGGGGTCCCCTCGTGATGTGACAAAAGGGTTCGGGGGTACACAAGACAAAAAAGGTTGGCAACCACTGGTGTCATCCCCCTGATGGCTGGGGTGGATCACTGAGATCCACCCTTTGCTACCTCACCTATCACAGCCCAGCTAAGTAAATGGGGGGTGTATCGATCTTGTAGGCCATATTATTTAGCTCAATCATTTTTTTTTTCCCATACCTTCATCCAGAGCATCAGAGGCCTCCGCTTCTCTCCTCCTCCTCACGGCTCTTTGTTTCTCTTCTAACCTTTGTTTCTCTGAATTGGCTTCGTCCCATCGCCCATCTTCCATCAGCCTCTGGTCTGGCCTCAGACGACTGTCGGTCACACCAACTCCGTCTTCTGGCTCGTTCAGGGTCAGCGCCAGCGCTGAGAAGTAGTACATGTTCTCAGCATTCTCTCTAGGAGGAAAAATAGAAAGAGCAGCATGTTGAATTGCTCACTAAAAGTGAAGATTCAGTGCGGCTTAATGAGACTCATGAGAAATGCTCTTACGGGGGAGAATACTTCTTCCACAAAAGTTTGGGGGGCAAGGTCTGGTAGATGGTCTTCTGCTTGCCTTCTGATCCACTCCCACCCCGGCTGCTCTGAATGATCTTGGCACTCTCAATTTTCTCGTCCCACGTACCAGACAGGATGTAATGAGCTTGGCCAACACAGTCAGCCACCACACCTGTTACCTGGAATGACGAAAACAGATATCTCGCTTTTGACATGTATAAATATCATCAAAGAGGAATAACACATGTACAGCAAGTTATAGAATGAGATCAATAAAATCGAACTGTATTACACTCATCAGACTTTTTATTGGGTATTATGGCCAATCTAAGTTACAATGCAAGAGCTGTATCAGGTCTGTCTCTGAAAAAGAAACGTTGAAGAGTTATTTTACGTAATGTAGAGTATGCGTGTATACAGTTTTGACCAGTGACTGTAGCTGTATTACAGCTCTTTTCAAAATTCTCATGAAGCTGTCAGTATTCTCCAGCAGGCGTCAGTTTCACACAAAATCATCACTCGGGCTACTACGCCATGCATCATAGTGTTGTCAGCATCTTGCCTGCCCTATCCTCCGGGGTGACTGGTTCACCGGTCGCATGCTACTACCACTCGCAATTGGTGGCTAACCCCATTGACGGGTGGTGGGGCTTCTTGCTTTCCTTGGGGAATTGGGGGAGGGACAGTGGTGGTTGGCGGGGGGG
>NW_017805009.1:3160447-3171375 GCF_001891065.2 Hippocampus comes
GGGGGGGGACTGGTTGGTCCCAGTGTTCCCCTCCTGGAGCTGTTACAAACTGTGTTCTTCAGCTATCACGCTGTTTTTTTTAAATTTCACTTTTGTTTTGTGCTCTCTTTTCTCTCCGTTTGTGCCTTCACAAAACTTGTTCTATCAACAGTGCATTCCCAGTAAATAGCACAGCACAAATGACCACGAAGGGAGTATTTTAAGCATCAAAAGGCATAGAGAGCCACCATTCTACATGGCAAGGCAGCCGAACAAGACAAGTTTTAAAAAGAAGACGAGTGTTGTCAGTAAGGAAAATCAGAAAGGAGGATTTACCTTCCGAGGAACATCCCTGGAGAAATAACTGTAGGGAGAGAATTTCAGTTGACAGGTCTCTTTGGTCCTGTGATTCACGATTTCAATGTCCCCTGACTGCACACACACACACACACACACACACACACACGCACACACACACACACACACACACACACACACACAAAGGAGTGAGATGCAATTGACATCATGTCAGCAAAGAAGATAATAATGAATAAATGTGCAGATACATTCACATCTGCAAACTCCCTTCAATCCCAACACCAGCTTAATAAAGAATTTATAAACAATAATGAGTTGCCATTCGAGAACCGCAGGCTACACTAAAAGTAACCAGATTTCTTGGGCTTTGGACGTGCTGATGGATGGCAATCGATGAGAAGTGCTTGTAAACAAACCTGGTCAATCCACAGCTTGCCCACAATGATGTTGTGCACCGTGGACGTGACTTTTCTCCACACGTAGTGGTTGCCGCTAGAGTGGAACTGCAGATGAATTGCCCCTGGAGATGTCAAACAACAACAACAACCTTTGAGTGTTAGCATAGGACGGTCATGTCGTTTTGATAACAGCTCAAAAACATGAATGATTTGGTTTTAAAATCTACATGCATATTATTACTGCAAGTCTATGAACAGTGTTTGCCTCCAAAACATGTTCTCACACATTTAAGGACTGCACAGAGTATTTTCATTCTCACCTAGCCCTTCAACTAAGCCTGGAAGATTGCAAACTTGAGTTTACGATAAACGATTGCTCCATACTGCATGTGTTTTCCGATACGGGACACCACCCGGAAGGAACGAGAGAAAGCGTGCAAATACCACTGCCTCCGATCATTGGACCGGAATGATATAACTCCCCTTAATTCCATATTTTATGTTTGTGTCGTAAGTGTCACCAAGCAACCCTGATTTATTTTCCCTATCCCCTGGGTATCAAGTGCGCAGGATGCAGCTGCAGCGGTCAAACCCTCTAGAGCAGGAGAATAGTCTCTTAGCTTGCAGTTCACGCACAATTTGGCAATTAATGCTCTTTGTTTCGACAGACTAAGCATTTGTTGGAATTGAGGCGTTTCCAAGCAGCAATAAATGAATGTCTTACCCAGAGGCATGATAGAGAGGTATTTTCCACGGAACTTGCTGGCAATTGTAATTTCCTGCCACAAGGTCCAGCCTCGTTGGGAAATCACATGATGTGCAGCTGCAGGGGGGTGATGGCTCACCTTTTACCAAAATAGACGGGAATTTATAGGAAATGACAGAAGCACAATTCAGAATGCCAAATATCCAGTTTGTTAAACGAAGTACGCGTGTCGCTGTGATTTTTACCTGCTCGCACAGTGAGCGGTAGCCAAACTCCTCGAGGCGATCAAGCTCATAGGTCTCCCCCAGAAGCGGGTTGAAAGGTTTGGCTGTCCGGTGTATCGTAGTGGAGTAAGAAGACACGGAGAAGGCGGCAACCAAACACATCTGCTCCAGCGAGGAGTCACAGCGCGCTGCCTTGTCCAGGAGCTCATGATACTCCAAATCTTCAGTGAGACGTTGTAGCATCGACAGAGGCTCATTGAAGTTCACCTGCAGATGCGGAGTTGAAGGTGACGAACAGAAATTTCTGAAAAGTGGTTGAACCAAGGCCGGAATGTTCAGAAATGCAGGAAGTCATGCTCACTCACGGGCATGGGAATTTTGGAGAGCTCCTTGCCAATGCAGTTCTTCATGATGCTCCACAAATTGAGGGAGTAGTTAGGCTTGTCAGGGACACGAGTCCGCCTTTGTCTGCGCGGCTGCAGCTCTTTCCCTGACACATCGTTATAGCTTGGAGACATCTGCGGACGATAGATGAAAGTCGTGGACTACATCCAAGTTTGACGAGTAAAGCTGAACAGCAGAAAACAAATCAAACGGCGAATGAGCAAGTGACAGGAAGCACAATGGGAACATAAGACAAGTCAGTGTGCAATGGGGATGAGAGGAGCAGACGCTGCCGCTAATTAAGAACTAAAATCGTGCAAAGGGGGATGACTATGAAGCTGTAACAAGCCTTATAGGCAAAAAGTTTGCATCTGCAAAAACGGGTGCAAACTTGATTGCTCACGCAAAATGTGGAAGCTGAACTACAAAAGCTTGGTTGATAGAGCGCGATTTTAAATTTGTTGGCAGGTTTCTAAACACTGAGTGACAGTATAACAGTTTTGAATGTAGTCTTTTAAATACAGTAGTTGATTTGACTATTACACCCGTTGCCAACAGTGCGCACAATCTGATCGAGTGAGTGCCAGCTATTTGGGATCTTAGTAAAAGATCACAGCTCAGTGGATAGCGTACAACAAACCCAAAAACAGAACATGTGATCTGTGCTAGCGTGAAGAAGACGTCGAGCACACTCATACGATCTGGCTTTAAGTCTCAATGTGTGAGGAGTGGATTGCCCGGTGGTCCAGTGGTTAGCGTGTCGATCTCACAGTGCAGAGGTACCGGGTTCAATTCCAGCTGCGGCCTCCCTGTGTGGAGTTTGCATTGGTCTCCCCGGGCCTGCGTGGGTTTTCTCCAGGTACTCCGGTTTCCTCCCACATTCCAAAAACATGCATGGCAGGTTGATTGTACACTCTAAATTGTCCCTAGGTGTGAGTGTGAGCGCGGATGGTTGTTCGTCTATATGTGCCCTGTGATTGGCTGGCAACCGGATCAGGGTGTCCCCCGCCTACTGCCTGAAAATGGCTGGGGAAGGCTCCAGCACCCCCCGTGACCCTTGTGAGGATAAGCGGATCGGAAAATGGAAGGATGGGAGGAATGACTGTCGGTTTACTTGATGTGAACAACAAGCAATGAGCCATCATGATAACATGACAGCAACTCTTACATGGTCGTCCTGGTTCCAATCGTAGGAATTGCCTCCGCTCGCTCCACTCAAACTACTCTGAGATCGCCTAATGGAGACAAAGACGACCCAATGCCAGTGGCAGTAGAATTGGCAGCAACAAAGTACAAGCAAAGCGTGACGGAAATTTTCTGAATAATGCTTATGGCTGAATACTCTGAGATCGCCTAATGGAGACAAAGACGACCCAATGCCAGTGGCAGTAGAATTGGCAGCAACAAAGTACAAGCAAAGCGTGACGGAAATTTTCTGAATAATGCTTATGGAGACATATTAGGAAGAAAAACATCAGGGCATGTTCAGACCTGTGCTGTGTGTTGTCAGTGGCAGTCACTGTGATAAATGCAGGAGAATCTTCCATGGCATCAAAGTATTCAGTGTCCTCATCTTCATCACTGGCCTCTCCTTTGAGCGGCCTCTCACTCCCTTCGACCAGAAGGACATTCAGTACGTACATACAGCGCAGTACAAAGAGCAAACCAAACATACGCCACACACAAGTCACATGATAACCGTTATTTCGTAACTTTAACATCTAAAAATAGTACAGAAACTTGGCCTTTTGCACGTTTGAATGTTGTTTTATTTTAATCAAAACAATGATGGCAATATTTGAAATTGCTGGGATTGACCGCCACTTGGCTCAATTTGAGTTGGGTAAAAATCATGAAATAAATGTGCTGTCCTGACCCAATTTGTTCTATTCATTTAACCTGACAAATTGGGTCAAAACTGAAGAACCCAATTTTTGGGCTCAAATTGACCCATGTGTGCGTCGATCGTTTTTAAACACAGCAATTGGGTTAAATTTAACCTCAAATTCTTTATTTTTTACCCATTTTTTTTAGAGTGTAACAAACCTGGATGATGCATTAATGCTTTTCTGAGACTTCTGTCTGGACTGGCAACAGCATTAAGTGGCATTACTGTTCACACTTTATTTTGAAAATGTCAATGTTTTATGATCTCATCCACCTATTTTTAATGTTTTTGTTTGAAAATATTTACAGCTCATACTTCAAATGTCAATTCAGATGCGACGTAACTCCCTGACGTTACGCTAAGGAGAACATAATCAGATCCAAACCATCTGACAAGATGGGGCTTTATCACGTGACCTTGATCCAGTGAAGTGAAAAAGAAGCAGGAGACTCATGCTCACCCTTCTTGTCGGCCGGGGCGCTGGGTGCGCTGGATGAAAGTGTCGGTGCCGCTCTCCACGCTCGCTCCAGACTGTTGTGCTGCTTGGCTAGCTGCTCGATGGTCTCTTCCAGGTGGGTACGCTGCTCTCGCTCATACTGCAGTGCCCGCTGCCACCTCCTACTGTGAGTCTCAGCCAGGTCCAGGAAATCTCGACAAGCCTGGGGAAACACAAGCACACAAATGCTGTCATTTGCTCTGACGTGCGGTACTGCACAACACATGTTTTCAATCTGCGACGTAGATCCGTTGAACAAAAAAAAAGAGAGAGAGTAGAGTTCATTTCCAGTCTTCTTCATTGCTTAAGGGACTGACACAAGATCTGGTTTCACTTCCAGGCGTGATATGGTTGCTGCTCACTGCTCTTCAGGGAGAAAAAATTTTGCTGTCCAGAAAAGTTTGGTTTCTGGTCATTTTACCCCAAGTATAGTGTAAACAAAGTCAACAGAGGGAGTGATGAGTTACGCGTTCACGCTGATTGCATGGCAGAGGACTTTTGAGTCAAGAGGGGGCGTCATTATTCCTGCTGTGCTCAGACTGCTGAGCCCAAGAGGTTACTTCAGATCACACAGAAACGACTTGTCAGCATTTGTTGGCACTGCATCGTATGCCTGATGTTCCTACTACACAGTAAGCACAAAAGTAAATGAACCGGAACACCTTAGAGCTGACTACACGTAAGAGGAAAATGTCATGTGACAGTCACTAAATAGGAAGGGCCATTTACATCAAATAAAAGTACTGGTAAACTTCATTTTTGCTGCTTACTAAAATGTCTATTTAACAACATTATCCAGGATCTGCATTCATAAAACCATAATTCGGGTGTTTCGTTCTACAACATATACATTCAAAGGCACAATTAGTTATCACTCAATCAAGGACAACAACATAAAACGTTCAACAGTAAGATACATCCATAAACTTCCATTTGATCAAAATTTCTAAATAAGCAGCTGACATTTTTTCCAGGTTTTTCATTACAAGACTTTTTTTGCCACTACATCACCTTAAACAAATTCACTTCCATATTCAATGTCCAAAAGAAGAGTAAATGACAGAAAGAATTTTGGTGAAAACGCAGAACCCTGTTAACGTTTCCCAAGTACCATTCCTTCCCCCTTACCTTCAAGTGGTCAAACATGAAGTGTCTCAACCACTGGTGCAATCACTCAATTTAAATACTCGACATACATATGAACTTGCAGTTCACTTCCTCAGACGTGACTATGAAACCGACACCCATTGAAAAACCATACGCTAGTTCCACATTTTTACTGCTGAGTCTCCAGTTCACGAGCAGACTGCATGTGACGTCCGGTGGTGATGGAGGACGAGGTTAATAAAGGCTAAAACCGGTGGAGACGGGAAGTGGTGCTGCTGGTATGAAAATATGACACTTTGACATTTAAAGACCCACTGAACTGGGAACCACTCCTGTCAGTCAGTAAGTGCGCACACGTGCAGCACACCCATGCACGTGTACCATATGTGGACAGTTACATCACATCTAAATGGACAAGGGTGACCTCCACAGTCATACTACCAGATCACTGCATGTCTACAGCGCTTGGAAAACCACCCCTATGGTCGCAACTTTGACAATCCAGTAGGGGTGGTCTTATGACAGTCGATTCAAATTTCCCTGACTGCTTTGCAAAAAAAAGAAACAAAACGAAATCACAAAAAAACAACAACATAAAACAGCTTTGGGTATAATTCCCTCCTGGAAAGGACTGCGGTCTGGTTTTTAATCAAATTGTAAAATGAAAGTACTTTTTTTTTTGAATATAAGAAACAAAAATGATCATAGAATAATAAAACTTTTTTTTTTTTTAAAGTGGTTCAACACACCTTACGCAGTTGTCCGCTTAGAGTGGAGTCTGTTACTGCAACCCAGACAGCTGTGACACCAGCAGTCAGGGGGAGCTCAGTTTGAAAGAGAGAAGGTGGCTGTTCCCCACCCTCTCACATACCCACAATCAGACTGAGTGTCATTACGTCAACATTTCACCCCCAACGCTCATCCAGAAACTTGCAACTCTAGTTGTGTCGCTACTACCCAGATCCAACCTCATTGGATCAGTTATTATTCTTGACATTTTGTGTCATAGTCAAGGTCTTCACTAGTTATTCACTAGATTGATGTGATTGATTACATCAACACTGGTTTGGCACCAATAAAAAGTGCGTGATTGTGAAATTTAAGTACAGCTAAATAACCTAACTAGGGGTGTGATGTTTTGTGAAAACCATACGAACTGTTCGATTCGACTGACTGTTGGGATTCGGTTTGCACGGTCATGGTAAACTACCTACCTCCCTCCATTTAATAATGATGTGAAGCGATAAGCGCTTCGAAAATAGCTCCTAGGCACCTAAACATAGACGCCAATGGCTGAATGCCAAAGAAGCGAAGCGGTGTGTTGCTAGCAGTTAGCAACGGGCAAGGTTTGAAACGCAAAGAGGAGAGAGACAACATCAACAACTTTCGTGCAATCTGTCTGACTTCACGGCTCGCAGAAAGCTCTGTGAGCCGAAGCTAGCGTAGCGAAGTTGGCTCGACAGTTTAACTCACCAATCGCGAGTCAAATATTTCACGTCGGTTCTGCATTTCATTGAGAAGCCAATAAAGTGATAGATTAGGGGGCGACATTGGTCAAGGATAGATTTACCAAATGTGATTTTTGAACATTTCCCAATAACGATTTTATGAAAATTAAACTATGAATCGACGAAAGATACAGAACTTTGAACTTCTGAACCATTTTTACCTATACCGCATAATCTACCTGTACAACCTCCGACTCATCTTCTAATGCCAGTTCACATACATGGTGAAGGCTACTCCGCAGATGTGTTGTGCAGTTTTAATGACACGCTGGAGAGCCTTCCTGTTCTGTACGGCACAGTTCCCATACCAGATGTGATGGAGTTGGTCAGGATGCTCCACACTGCATCTGTAGAACTTGCTGAGCAGTTTGGAGGTGGATTTGGATATGGTCCCATAATGCACGTTGTCAAGGCAAACTCATTAGTATGTGTTAGCGTGAGGCTACTCACATTGATCATAGCATTGGAAGTGATGCGGAAGAGGGTGGCTCTCTCGTTGACTGCTTTGATCTTCTCACCTCCCTCCACAGGAACTTTCAGGCCCTCGAGTTCACTGAGAGAACGTTGCAAGGCAGCCCCGTGCTTGGCAATCAAGTCATTACATGTGCTGAGGTCATCAAGCTTGCTGACGAGTATCTTTAAAGTTCCCTGAATCTCAGTGCGGTCCGATTGGGATGCCGGCTCCTCGTCTCCCGAGTCATCTGGAACATAAAATGGGACATTTATTGAAAAAGGTTTTCCTTCCGATATTTTTCCTGCACAAAGCACAACCTCCATTGTCTGACTCATTTCCAGTTGCCTTTTTGCTGACCCACCAAGTGACCATTCAAAATATTCAACCTTCATCACTGCTCACTTAGCAGCACTGCCATACTTATGCAATACAGTACTTTATGATGAGATACACTCAAGCTCACTTTTATCGTTTATTTCTTTCCAAAGACAATTATGGGTTTCCTGTCACACAATCAGCCAGGAATGTAATTCATCAGATGGCTTCGTCTGACACACAGTAACCTTTAGCTCCTTTGGCAGTTGTACATGTAAATCATGTCAGTGGCATTTGGGGACTCCTAACTTGTCCGTACCCATTAGGCTTGCTCCTGCCTCTTCCAGTGATAAGGTCTCATTATAGCGGGCACCAGAAGTTAAACTGAAATGTTGCGGTATCAGCTCTGCATTCCTCACCCACACCGACATCATCAAACAGACGCACACAAAATAAACTGGAAATAAAAGTTGCATTAGGAAGGGAAAGCATCGAGTACATCGACAACCAAATTATTGAGAGACTTCTTACAACAACAACAAAAAATTACATCACATATGTTTTTTTCTCAAACAATTTCAATTCAAATACAAAGATCGGAATATTGTAACACAACACAAGGAACATTGCGCAGTGTCACAAAAACAGCAGCTGAGAAAGCTGACTACAGTATTTGAATGGAAGGAAAGACTTAAATGCAGTGTTTTCCTACAAAACACCTCCACCTCCAAAAATCTCACCTATTCAATACTCTGATAATTCGGATAAATCTGTACTGAGCCTGCTTAAAATCAATGTGTGTTTTGAATTGCACTTCTCCGATACAACCCAATTCTCTACACATTGTGTTGCTCTTTTTAAAAAAAATTTTGTGCATGCAAATACTTCATTTTTTTTTTCAACTTTCTTCCTTCCAAATTTTGCTGCTGTAGAGTGCGAATTTCTCCATTGCGAGACAAACAAAGGTTTTCGTATCTTATCAGGAATTGAAAACTAAAAGCATCTGGACTCATGTGTTCTCACAAATGAAGCTGACAAACCACATGGCTGAATTTTAAAGGAGGCATATTTTACAAAATTGTTTCTTAATTACCTGTCCAAAAATAGTTGGATCTCTGAAGTGCCTGCCTACCCATCAAGTACAAAATCAAACAACTAAGTGAATTCATTATAATAGGTGTGATATATATATATATATATATATATATATATATACGGTATATACAATATGGATAATAGGTGTGTGTGTGTGTGAGAGTATGAGTGAGCCATTCTGATTCTTGCTAGATTGTGATGTAACCGTGTGGTTGATTTGCATAATAGTAACCCTCCTCTCAGCCCCCCACAGAGAATTTGTGGACTACAGTGTCTGAAAAATGATCTCAAAACTATGTCCACAACATTTTAACTGCGGCCACAGCAACACATGGATTAAAAAAAAAAAAGGATGGTTATTAGAAAACAAGGAGGGAGGGATGGACCAACGTAACAGCGAGTGAGTGCTCCGGATTGCTTTTAAAGGGGAAAAAATATTGACTCTTGAAGTGGGTCAGTTTGATTGAGCATTCGGCTAGACCAGGGGTGTCAAACATACGGCCCGCGGGCCGGAACCGGCCCGCAAGTAGGTTCAATCAGGCCCGCAGGATAATGTAAAAGCGAAAAAAATGCATTAAAGACACAGAATTAATATTTTTAATCAGGTGCAATTCATTGAGTATCCGCAAGGGGACACTGTTTTGATCAGAGAAGAAGACAACAGCAGCCTCAGTCTGTCACTGAGACAGACCCATGACAGCAGACGCTATCAATAGCACTCTCACATTTACACATTTAATAGCACTCTCCTTAGTTTGTAAGGTGTAGGCAGGGATTACATTTAGATTTTATATGCACGTGTAAATGCTTTAAAACTTGCTTTCTTTATGAATCTTGTTTAATCTTAAAGTGCATTACTATATTTTTCAATACCAATTACTTGTTAAAGTTTGTACAATCAGTGGGATCAGTTGCAATGCATATATGTGAATGATAAAAGTAAATTGCACATTTGTCGAAGGAAATGTAAGGTGCTTCATGAAATGTTTTGTAAAAGATATGTTCATTAAATTTCAACATTTTCCTAATGTTCTTGTGCTTCTTTATACCAAAACAAAGGAAAGACATATTGTTTTGGTTATTTATAGCAAAGCATTGTATCATTTTAATGGTCCGGCCCACTTGACATCTACCGAGGCCGTATGTGGCCCACCATGTGAAATGAGTTTGACACCCCTGGGCTAGACCTTACTTCCTTAAAACCAGACATCAATGCTTATAGTTGTGGTTGTAGTCTATAGTCAGATGAGCAATATTTTGATTGTCAAATAGTATTTGGTTTGCTTATTTATGATTGTATTGTTCTTATTATTTTGTGTTTTGTGAATATGGTTAGCTTTGTGTATAGTGTTTGTACATCACATTGCACCAGTGGCGGACCCTGAGGGCCAGCAAGGCCTTCTCTGCTGGCCTAAACATTCTCAGAAAAGTAAATTTACTTTTATGTATTTTTTGTTATTTTATAATTTATGTTATTTTATTTTCATAAATATGTAAACAAAATTATTCTCTGTATTCTTTACGTCATATTATTTCCACTTAGTTGAGTGGCTTTCAATGTTATTGTTTTCAATGTTTTTTAAAATAACATACAAAGCCACTCGATAAATAAGTTATTTATTATGGTAGAGTTTTTAACCAATCATATTTCAGCTAGCTGTATTGCCAGGTAAATTACATTTGATCTGGGCCTTCAGATTAAACAGAGCAGGCCCCTGTGCGCTGTAAGTGAACGGGCACAGTCAGGTTTCAATAGCCAATCAGATCACGAGTCTGAGACTCGTGATCTGTTACCTGTATCCTGACTTGTTCTCGTCTGCGTACTAGGGCTAGCGAGAAGGCCTTATGGATTAGCGCCTTTTCTGTTTCCTGAGAATTGTATCCTGACTTGTTCAATAATAAAAAAAAAAACATTGGATGAGCGCCACCCGCGAGAGCTGTCAATGCATTTTAACCCAAAATGGCTGAAGGAGAAGACGTTGATCTGGTTGTGGAACTACTTTCCACACAATTTTCAAGACAGACCTTCCACCAAAAGCTGGATATTGTGCGAAGA
>NW_017805009.1:3172609-3218472 GCF_001891065.2 Hippocampus comes
TTTATTTTCAAATAAGCAGACGCTGTGGAGAAGTACATTGGTGAGTCAAGGAATTTTATTTTACGTTTCTTCTTGTCATTTTATTTCGTTAGTATTAAATTCATGGTAACGAAATAAAATGACAAACGTGTATCAAATAAATCTGCTCACCTGCAATTTATAATGGCGCATTGTAGTCACCTTCGTGCACGAAAGTTCGTTCAATCTCAGCTGTTAGAGTTAGTCAGTTATGTCAGTTATTTGCTGTTGTATCGCCGATTTTCAAAATGCGAATGATCTGTTTATTTTCAAAGAATAGTTTGTTTTGTTATTGTTTGGTTGGTGTCTTATATGAAACTGCGACACTGCGCAATTTATTGGACAGACTTGTTGAAGATCACACAACGTAATTTGGGTGGCATTTTATTTCGTATTTTTAAATCATCTTTTTATTTTTGACTATCTGTAAATTTAGTTTCCTGCTCTTAATTGTGAATGCATACTTGATGGTTTTAAATGCTCCTGAAATTAAGTGCTGCTTGACGAGCCTATATTGTGTATGTATGTGACGTCACTGAAGGCCTAAGGTTGAAATGCACGGCCCGCCACTGCATTGCACGGTTCGGTGAATATGTCTCTGCATTTCCTCTTATTTTGCCTTGTTTTACCCTCGCCTTGCAAAAGAGACTCGCCTTACCTGAATAAATACATGTTCAATAATTAAAGACAACAACAAGTAAGACGTTTTGAAGACCGATGCTTTGACACAGCTCCCGGATTGATTGTGCAACCTGCCAGTAAGCTTGTCACTCCCAAGTCTCCACTCAGAGCTTTATCTTTTCCATTCAGCCTCGTAACATACTTGCATAGTTCTAACAAGAAACAGATCAATAGCATCCCAGTGATACAATCGATATGAGATACGCAGCCTTTGGGGCGTATGAAGCAGCAAATGCACTAGCTGCAGCATGCTCTGACTCCTCAACCTCAATCAGCCAGCGAGTTTAGCAGCTCTCAGCGATGCCACTTAAAATAAACTGTCACATGTCCACAAGCATGGTTGTTAACACAGGGACTGTTTACAGCAGCAGCGCCTGCTGCCCCAATTCCCCTTCCAAAAAACTCAGGAGCCGGGGCTACGAGTTGGGGCTGAAAGCTTCAAAGAAGCGTATACACGGCGTCTGTGTCAAGTCTTTGATGTTCAAAGTTAATTCCTCCATATACAATGGTATTGCAGGAAGGGAGAGCAAGTTTTGAAATATAGCCTTACTTCATTAATCCTCCCCCCAACCCCAGATTCTTTGACCAAAGCCATATCCCTCACTAACGTACACGCGAAATAAACAATCCGACTTTAGCCAAAGCAGCTACAATGAGCATGACTTGTTCGTCGTGGAGTGTTACTGTAGCAGCAAATGTTTGAGGTTTCATTTTTTTCGGACGTTCAATTAATTAAAAAAATCAAAAAGATGTGATAAATGTCCAAGTAAAAAAAAAAAAAAAACTAGGGCTCTGCGAATTTCTTAACACGACATTCATGTCACATATCTCAATAACGATATTACTATCGGTTCAGTCCAAGAGGATGCACATTTTTTAATGAGAAGTCACTAACAGTCATCGACATTAACCAAGTAATCAAAAAATGTCAAATAATTCAATTCACATTGCAATGCCACTGTGCTTCAGAAATAAACCACAATTTTATGCTACAATAGAATTGTTTGTTGTGTTTGTTTATGTACGCGTGTCCGTGAGTGAAGGTGCATTAACGGCATCTGCGTGTGTGTTGTTTCATGCCAATGTATCCATGCATGTGTGTACCTCGATGCATTACATAGCTTTAGTGCTAAAGGCCCGCCGCACAGAGTACGATGCTCTGCTTCCGAAACCAAATTGAACCGGATCATTGCCAAAAAAAACACTCCTGCGATTTACAGGTCTAGAAGAGGCTGCAGGCCCCCTGGTGTAGCCCCAGCTAAGCCTCTCAAGCTTCTTATTTGATATTCTAAAATATATATTTATAAATTATTGTCTCAGTCCTCCTGACTTTTGAGTGTACAACTACCTTTCTTTTAAACTTATGAAAAGGTATAAAAATGAACGACAGGGCCGGACAAAGGAATCAGCCAAAAACCTACCACTTCTCTATGGAATGAAAGGACGACTTTTTCATTCCACAATGCCATATAGTCGCAGTGTGTTCGACGTCTACCTCAAAATCAATAAATGTGCTTCTTCACTGAGTAGACAGTATTTGGCTCCACTTATGTGATATTGCTGCACCATGATTATCATTTGGAGGAGCGCATGGAGTGGCTGTCAGCAGCTACTCTCTGGACTACTCATCCCTGGCTAATTCCAGTCAGTGCAAGTCATCAGAGTAAGGTAATGACAAAAAAAAAAAAAAAAAAAAGTACCGGTACTGAGTTGTATTGTGCAATATCAGTTCATGCAGAATTGAAAGGACCACCAACAAATATTGTACATAAGAACACTCAATATATTCAGAAATAAATATGTTTACCATTTTTGCAGATGAAAGCAGATCATTTTTAACGATTTCTCAGTAGTTTGCATGCTGAAAAACCCTGTGCACCAATGGTGTAGAGAATAGAGCACCACGAGGCAATGCTTGTAGCCCATTATCACACAAGTCATGCCTCAAGGGTAGACCAGCTCCCACCCGCATATTAGCCCCTTGGACAACACCCTGTACGTGTTTCTGCCAGCACTGCCACTGTTCCCCGCCTCAGAGGGTATACAAATTTACAGGTCATACATGGGAACTTTGCATCGCTCCTTTGACCTTCATTGCATCCGATCAGTGATTGTGCACTCTGTACACAGAGTAGTGAGAGACACATCAAACCGGCATATGAAAAAATAACTATCAAAACACATTTCAACCACTTAATATATCCAGATTAGCAAACTAGTGAAGTGAGCGTCCATCTGTTATCACCAAATTCTTGTCGCACTGTTGCGCTCTTTTTTTCCCCATTACAGTGCACGATATAACTTTTTTTTTTTTAAACAAAAGATCTGAGATTTAATAGCGAAACATTAAATTGCTTCTGTGCATGTCAAACGCAAGCTCAAATGTAAAGAACGATGAGCATAGAATTTATACACATTTTTGGTTTGATAAAAGCAAACGTTTCTCGTACAAGTGCTTTGTTTAACGCGTGTAGTTAATATTGGAACATTTCAGGAACCCTCCTCCTGCTGTTACTGTCTCACACCGGATAACACTGATGCAAATGGAAAACAATTTAGTGAGATTGTGGACCGTGAGTCGGTGAGCCAAAAACATGGCAAGATGGGGATTCATCACACTCTTAAGTAGCCTGGTGTCAGTGCTACAAGATAATGAGCCACAACGAAGGCCATCAAAACCAGGGCAGAGATCAACACAAATCGTACCGGTGGCCTCAAAGCACTCTAAGTATGCACATTAAGATCTGCACATTTTGAAATAATGAACTCAATATACTACAGCAGGAAGTGATTATCGAGTGCAGAATCACATATGGTGATCCACAAGTGTGCCAACAGACCTCTAATCAAACCCGTCCCCAGACGTCATACTTATGGTGGGCCACAGGAAACGCCAATGGGGGCCCGATTATTATTAATAATAGATCGACAGTTCTTACTTTGCTCCATATATTTGATACTACCGTACTCTATTAACGCGACATTTCCGCTCCCAGTCAATACTGTAGTCTTGAATGCTGCCCTTTGCGACAACTGCTGGCAAGTATTATTATCTACACCATTTATAGTACAGTGATCCCTGACTTATCGCGGTTAAAGGGGACCAGGACCGGGCCGCAATAAGTGACAAATCAAGAAGGAGTGTTTGCTACCCTCGCTAGGAATTTAATTTAAATGTATGCGGGTACCAGCATGTTTAAAATATGTCAACAGTGATTATACTTAACATATTTGAGACAAAGACTACAGCTGTACACATACTTGATTAAATCTTTAATTGTAAAACCTTATACAGTAGATGTTGAAGTATAATTTCAAGGATGAGTAAGGTGAACTGCTACTCCTTTTTGCGTTGAATCACTTGCTTTGTAATGACAGGTGTAAATGTTGCAAAAATTCTCAACCTGAATTTATTTTAAAAAAAAAATACAAATCAGAAAGGAATTGCAATATCCATAATTAATAAGCAGCCACAGTCAAGAGCAATTGAACCAGTTTATCAAAGAAGTGATACTCCAGTCGTCTTGAATTAAAAGTTAGACGTCCACTGAACGAATATATCTTCATGTTGACGTTCAGAACATCTATAATGTACTGTATAGCATACATTATAATTCAGTCCCAAATATGTCGCCACCAACTGAATAACTAAGGCCATTCTATGTCAGAGTTAAAAAAAAAACAGTTATGGTCTTTGGTTAAAGATTTAGACATTGTCCATAATGACCTGCTCTTTCGTGTTGCGCAACCGTTGCGCTGTGTGGCTGTGTATTTCTTCATTATTAAGGCCACTACTACGCATCTGCAAGCCTCATTCTTGTCCGAGCACGCTCTTCAGATTGGATGAACTGCAGCCTGAGTCAGGAGACACAAAACACATCTGTCGTGTTCCACAAATGTTTTCCAGTTTTGTTCAGCACCGGTAAAGTTATGCGTAACACGGGAATACTCTTGTAGATTATTTTGGTTGTTATAGAACCTGATAACATGTCACAAGGAATGTTTGCGGTGGATCTGTATTAAATATGACTCATTGTTTTGAGTTCCTTTCAATATAGAGGAGTGAGTGCTGAAGCTGACAGCAAAAGGCCTTAAAACAATCCCATCTGTGGTGCCACAGACAAACTCATTTGAATGAACAAACAGCAGCCAGAGGGGGCAGAAAGCCCAGGGCATAAGAGCACAGCTGCTCCACATAAAAGTGTCCAACACGACCACAGGCCCGTAAAGGATATCTAAAGAAAGAGCAGTGGAAAGAAAAAGCGCAGTAACTTTTCTTGGTAAAAAAAGTATCTTGATTTTGGTTCATGTGAAGTTTACTTTCTTACATGAGAAATGGAAGTGCAATGAAGCCTTGAATTCTTGACAAATAATTTTCAGACACAACATACCTCCAGCTCATCCACACATGCGAATGGAAAGCGGAGCAAGCGCAAAGAAGTGGCAGTAAGTGGGACTTAAAACAGCATGGAAGGAAGACAGAAAGAGATGAGCACAGCATGCAGCGAGAAGGGCAAATGGCAGGACAGGCTGCTTCTGTTCCTATTACAGCATGTACCTGCATTTGCTGCATTGTAGGAGGAGGCTGTCGAATTCCGAGCATCCTTGGTGTCAGATGCCCGAAAGAGATGGATGGATGGATGACGGCTTCAGCTCGGCTGAGTTTCAGATAGCATGATGCGGAAGGTTTTTCGTTTGACAGATGGAGAGGAGGAGTGTGACAGCTCCCTGTTTCCTGGCCAAAGCGGTACTGACCCTGGTTGAGTTTACTCAAGCAGCCCGAGGCACATAGGGAGCGGACGCTTCTCGGCTCCCAGCATCTCCGGCCCTTCATCCCACTCTGTGCGGCCCTGATTCCACGACACGCTCCTCGAGACGCATCGCAGAGTGGAGGAGGGGGCTGAGGCGGACACTTTTTCCAGTTAGCATTGCAGCGTAACCGCACGCGCATACATATTCACGGACATACGTACAACGCCACCCCAAGGATGTGGGAAAGGAACTCGGGTGCTCCTCCCAGTCATTCCCATCCACTCTCCCGCTTTGCTTCCGGAAACAAATACACCACACACATCCACAAAGCCTTGCACATTTTCAATTCCCCTCCACACGCTTCTCTCATTGCAGTGCAGGTTGGAGAGGGACAGAGGGGGAGGGAGTTGAAAGCAGAGAGGAGACAGGACTGGCCAGGCCGGCCAACAGCGATCTACTCAACTAAAACCAGAGTGTGCAGCACCCTCACAGCCCTTCCGCTTCCCTGTCTGTCTGCTGGCTGACAGCAAAAGTCAGCTATTTCTGGAAAGCTAGCTGGCATGGTATTAAGTGTGGCTATGTTGCTTTAAAAAGAAACCTATGTATCAGATTAAGCTAGGAAGTATCAAGTCAGAGTGAGGTGTCTACACCAAAGGAAGGACATCACACAAGCCATTTCCCTTTCTGTCTGTTCTGCTCGCCTCTCTGACAACCTTTACAACAACAAAAAAAAAAACTCCATGTTTTCACCTTCCACTGGGAAGTGACTGTTGCCGCACAACCAACTGTCACATCCCTGAGCTGAATTCTAGGGTGGCTCCACACCGGACCCGGCAGCTAGTCCAAAGTCTCTGACCTGCCCTCGCAAGGTCTTTATGCTGTATTGAAAAGTGCAATACGTTTATCTTAATCGCACTTCACGATAGGTTAGCAATGAGACAGTTGAGACAGTTGTTTAATTAACGGTGTGAGTACCCACAATGTAAGTGTGAGCGGTACAGGCAAGCACGAGCAAGAGCAGCTTGTCTGAAAAAGACAATTTGTTTCTTCATGTTCGCAACATACTTATTCCCTTAACAGTGATGAGCAAAGGGAGCTTTGCCCTGATAATGATTTGGTAGTTCCAGACTGATATCAAATAACATTGTAGACATTTTTTTTGTGAATGTTGAATGCATTGTACACATTTTTAATATGACTGCTTATGATTTGAACGCGTACTGTATATGATTTAATAATAGAAAAACATACTTTATTTTTGCACATGTACAAATTCAAATACATGAAATGAACCTAACACAATTGAGGTGAGCAGGTTGCCGTGACCCTCGATAACCACTTACAGTTTCTCACGTTGCCCTTGGGCAAAATTAATTGCCCACCCCTGGTCTACACTTAATGTAATGTCATGTGGTTTCAACAACATTCACTGTCGATGATCTCGTGACTCAACCTCCAAATGAAAGTAGTGACATTCAATACAAATAACACGCTAATATTGTCATCTACCCTTTTGGAAGATTGTCTCTCAAATACATGCAGGTAAAGAAAGCAGGACAGAGTGCATGACAAATACTACAACAAATATGTAAATAGGGGCAGCTGCAAATTGATTAGGTATATTGCATAATGTAAATATTGTTTTCCTGAATATATGCTTATAAATAGTGGACCGAGTTCAATTATTCAAATAATTGATAAGCATTTCAAATTAAATCGTTATTATCACAGAGAAGTCAAATACATGCAAAATGAAAAGTGGCATTTGTGTAATGGTAGAAATGAGAGATGGATTAATATCCCACTAATGCTAGGATAGAGTCCAGCTCCTATCCAAACACACACACACACACACACACACACACACACACACACACACATACACACACTACACAAAATGCACAGGAAGACAAGGAAATATGAGCCACATACTTACAAGAGCAAACTGACTCTTTCTGCTCCAAAGTTGATGAGGGGGGAAAAAAAAAATCTCTCCGAAAAAAACAAACAGAAAAACCAAGCGAAACACGGATACCAGGAGGCCAGAAAACCACACAGAGTAAGAAGGCAAATGAAGAAGAGCGAATACTGGAAAGTATATAGGGTAGGGGTGGAGGGAGTCTGATGTGGAAAATGGGAGGAGGGGTGGAAAACGCAAGCAAAAAAAAAAAAAAAATGATGGTGTTCTTGATCTTTCTTCACATTGTCTCAGATTCAGGACCACGGAGAGAGCACCAGTAAAATGAGGCCAGACCAACATGGAGCCAGAACACAAATTCTATATCTATGCTAACCAACAAACGCAATGAAGAAGAGTTCTTGACATTCAACAGTTTATTCCCAAACTTGCACAGACCCACTTTAAAAAAAGAATCACCCGAGCCTGGAGGCTTCAAAGTCAAACAGATCAAATGACTGGATGGGCACGTCTAACTTTTGGCTGGGTAGTTTCATCTAAATTTGTACCCAGATGGGGTAACTTATAATATACCATATAGTATATTAGGACCAAAGTAATAGTAATGAGAATGAGAATAAATTGCAGTTATTGGGGTAGTTTTCATGCAACATACTTTTTTATTTCAACACTTTAGTTCAGAAGAAATACTACTTTTACTCAGTTACACTGAGCTACATTTCACCCACCATTTGTATTTTATCTATGCATATTTTATTTGTATGTCATAAAGACTGCCAAATAGTCTATTTTACCATTCCAATGTAACCAAGGGACGTTTGACTCAGTTTCGGCAATTAAACAGAGACAGGCAGTCACATGACAATGTCAACGACCCTACAATGAATGCAAAGTGACTCATTTCAGTGGAACGTGGCAGAAATCTATGATTTACCTCACAGATAGGCACCAGCTCACCTGTAACCCAAGTGAAGATAAGATGAAAATAAATGGACTATAAAAAAGAAAGAATTGCAATGTCATGCACTGTCATTTCCGAACTCCACTTCAAGCTTGAAAAACACACACAAGGCTGCCTTGTTCTGTGTTTGCAAAGTGGAACGCTCTGTTTAATAAAACCAGTATGTCAACTGCTACACGTGAAAGCAAATTGCAGCTGTGGCATTCAAAATAAGCAGGGAGAAAAGCAACCCACAATGTGCACGGCGATGAAGATAAAAGCAAAAGTTGGCAGAGCTCACAGTGTTTTTGAGCAATGTAACAGATACCAACATTGCTGAAAATGTGGGTGAATCCACCTCGCCAATTTGAAGATAGTCAAATTACTGTTTACATTATCACATAATCATCTCTGCCTGTGTCTGGTGAGCCTCATGTGCTGTTTCACATATAAAAGCAAATAAAGTTCATTGTAGACCAGGCAGTAATTGTGGTAGAATTGTTTAAAGTGATATTGTGGGAAAATATTCGAATTTGCAAATTCGTATTTTATATTTTGTCTAGTTTACATACGTACGCCATTGGGAAAAAACTGAAGAGTCACTCCGCTCTTGAATTTTTCACTGAATACTGAACCTGTTCTAACTTTAACTGTAGCACTTTCAGTGACATTTGTTTTTTTAAGTGCTCAATAAACAAAAGTGAGTTGATTATATTAAATAATATGATTACCTTTAATGATTTCTATTCAATATTTTTAACGGACTAGTTTTCAACACACGTTTATCATCTCCCTCAAGCACCAACATTGATGTGAAGGGACTGTGAATAAACAGTGCCATCTGCTGACAAAACCCTCAGTGTTGTAAGGCTCTTGAAATCCAATCCATTTTATTTAAAAGTCCCATTGAAGCATATTGTAGTGTCTCAGAAATAGATTAATACACACAATGAGTAAACCTTTGCACGCCTCAGTCCCCGCAGGATCTTGCGTGGTGCAGAATATTACATTTGCATGTAGTTTTCAACCCAGCATTAAGACATCGCAAAACAGGCTACATTCATACTGCAGGGGTGTGATGCCCAATTCGATTTTTTTTTAATCCGTTCTTTTTTGTTCTCGTTCACACGACAAAAAAAACGAATGCGCCCTCGAAGGTTCACCGAAGACGTCCGTGACACCGTGACACGCAGACGCACGAAGCACGACGTCGAGTGGCAAAACAAAGACTACGATACAAGGCTGTGTTTACGGTAGTAAATATGACCGAACGCTTAGGGCCTCATTTTTTTAAATCATCTTTAACAGAGGAGCGGTGCGGGAGGTAGCGGGATAATTATGGGGAATAAATGAGGTGATGCTTTTATTTCTTGTCATTATATAGAGACGGCCAGTAAATATGACGTCATGCTATTGCCGCGCGGAAAAAAATGACCTGTCTGGTTGAATTACATTTATTTTCATTAGCTATGCAGTAAAAAACACTAAACAAAACTTCATTATAAATTTAATAATCATTCTCGCTAAGTTCCATATCCACAAATCCAGATGGAATAATTCAAAACCTCTTTTCTTAATTTTTGAAGCAGAAACAAAGCAGTACCTGAGTTCTATTCTGGATTCCAAAAACAAGAAAGCTGTTAAGACTCTGGCTATATGCTCCTTATTTGAAATGTTTGTCTAAAAATCCCCTGGCTTCTTTTTTGTTTAAACGTTTGTAATATATGTATGTATTAATAACCTGTTCGTTTTGGTTTCTGTTTACTGAGAATTGTATTCTGACTTGTTCAATAAAGATTATCAAAAAAAAAAAAAATTAGCTATGCAGTATGTTTACATTAATATCCAGGTCAAGTGGCTAGTTTACACTTTGGATCTTTGCTTTATTATCACTTGTTATAATAATAGTTTATTATTATTTATTATTATTCTGTTTTTTAGTAATCTGCCCTAGAAGGACAAAGAGAATACAGATTTGATTATTTTATAACTACAATGTTCCACAGTGTTTTGCAGATATTTCCGAAAATTCTAACTTCATTAGTACATTTATTTGCTTTATAACTGGTAATTGTATTTAATGTTTTTAAATGCTCACGGAAAAATCAACTTCCAAGTCACAGAATCAAGATTTGCTCTCCATAGAATCAGGATTATTCTCTGCGGAGTCAACACATTTTCCCTGCAGATTCCTGGGGGACTAACAGAGGATCAATAGCAACTCTTTGTTCCTGATAGAACGGTGATGTTTGATGAACAAAGGCACCTTGTCACTGAGGTGTGTTTGCCCAAGAGTGACGAATGCGATGTTCTCTGAGCGCCAAAAATACCTGATTCTGATCAATGCTTACACAAAGTCACTCACTGTTCACCCACAACCACAAGCCTGAACAGATACATCATTCATATTGTAACCGTCTTTAAAAATCATCTTATTGAGCATGAATGTGCTATCTTCCTTTGAATAGTTGCTTGCAATTGTCATGCAACACTGAAATGAAATACACAAATAAAGCTACTCAAGGTTCTGTGGAGGCTGGGCATCAGTGTGCGCAATGCCATATTATTTGACAAAATATCCAGGGATGCAAAGCCCATCCCTTATATTTACTGATACTGCATTGCCGGTCTATATGTAGTCATCTGACTTTCAAATTGGGGACCAGGAATATTTAGCCTCACTAAGTCTATCAGCTTCCTCTTAGCGACAAACAGGCTTTGGGATATGGCCAGTAAGAAAAGTAGAGGAAAAGCTCTGCCTTTTTCCCACAGCCTCTGAGCATCAACACCAGCCAAGCATGCCGGGTCCTCTGCTTTGTTATCCGACAGCAACGAGGATACTTGGCTGCCTTCTCCTGGCTCAAGCTGGAATGCCAATTGTGTAAAAGAAAGGATGTGAATGGAAACATTACCTCGGCTGAATTTCAAACATCAGGGCGCAAAGGAGATCAGCATTTGGACAAAAGTCTATTATCTCGATCTATGGTGACTTTAAGTTCACAAAGGCGACACAAATACAAATGTTTCATCATAGGTAACACTTCAAACACAGTGCTGCAGTTGCACTCAAAATGATTCAAGCCCTATTGTTCAAAAAATGGGAACATTAAAAGAAATAACGAGCTGTGATGACATATAGAAACTCTTGTTTTGTTGGGTCATTGGAAACAACTTGGATTTTGCAACCTATGCAAATAAAATCTGTAAATTGGTATATTAATTTTGAGCATAAGTATACATTTTTCTCTTGGCTTGAACCTGCCCAGCCATCATTTACCAAAATCCACCTTTCCAAGACAGAATCGTGAATGGCCAAGCCTCACCCCATCCCGGCCTTTGTTCCTTCTCCATTACAAACAGGCACCAATCAAATGAGGTGGGATTGGGGCAGGATCAAGTGAACTGTGGAACCTCCACTCTGTACTCACAATATGCAGGGTTCTGCCATTAGATTTTCAAGAGTAGTTCTGCAGCAATTCAAAATATGAATTACTGTTGCATGATGTGGCAATGTTGCAAAACTTTCACACAGGATAAAAGTCATTTTCCGGGTTTAAGTCAGCAAGAGGCAGCCCTCCGTCAATGCATAAAATGCAGCATATGCAAGCCACATATTTTGTGTTTTGCAACAAGACTAAATCATAATTACAATTTCCTACGTACAAATGGCTGAAATAGTGAAGCTTGTAGTAAAAATGTTTGCAAGTCATGCGTACGTCGCCAGGTTCATGGACCTCGAATGGAGAGCTCGTTTTCATTCATTTTTAGCCACTTCTGAGTTGCTGCCACTAGCGGCTTGTCTTCGTCACCCTTCTGATGGCAGCCGACATAGCTGCCAGCTACAGGGAGGGGGCAATGTCTTCATCACACCTCCGGAAAGGTTCAACAGAACGCGCTTTGCCCTCCCGTTGGAGACTTGGCGATCTCTCATTCAAGGGACCCAGTGAGCGGGGCGCACCATCTGCTAAAATGTTTTTCCACAAGCTACACTATTTCATCCATTGGTACATATGATATTGTAAATATGGTTAAGTGTTGTGGTAAAACACAAATGATGTGTATTGTATATACTGTACTTTTATGACTTGGCACCGGCACTCGCTCTCTTAAAACCAAGAAATGGGGGTGTGCAGTTACTTGCCACATTTCTTCAAGAAGCGGCTACATCTCTCAGCCAATCAGATGACAGTGATGTCACAGCACGGTTCGGGCTGCGTTTTAGAACCACCTCAGAGGAGGTTCTAAAAAGCGATTCTGTTTGAAATGCACGGCTCCAAAAAAGTGCAACAGAAAAGCGAACGCCCAGGGTGGGAGCAGGCTGTTTCAGGGTAGAACAATGGAAAAGCAGCTGAAGTTTAGTATTTCACGGACGCTCCACTTCCTACAAATAAGTAGCCGCCTGCGCTTACTTACCAGACTGGTCATTCATCATGCGAATGGCTTTAGCTTTAGCCAACTCAAGGGCTGTGATCCATCGCTGCCGCTCCACCTCGGTACTAGCTTTCAGGTGGTAGGTGCGGCCACTGCTGCTCAGGACAATATTGCAGGCATCCTCTGTGTCGATGTGAGCGGTGGCCAGATTGATTGTCCCACGACACGTGTGCGCCATTTCCGCCTGTGTCCTGCAAAAGGAAAACACGCATGGAGAGGCAAGTTGACACAAGAAATATTTTGTGCATCCGCCACCATTGAGCGGGCCATGGATATCTACAAAACTATTTCACTGTCTGCTCTGGTACGAAAAGAGAAAAAGAAAAAACTGTGAGCAAACAGAATGACTTTAAAACAAAGCCCCGTCCCACCCCCATTCGCTGAAAAAGAGATTAATTAGTAAATATACCACAAACTTTGATTCCCAAAACAAATTCATAAGATTTCAAATTCATCTTATCCGTCTCGGCCGAACGAGTCCAACGAACGAACATTCATGCACTTTTTCATACATTGGGCGAATGTAAACTTAATGTAGTGTATTTCTGCCGGATGAATGGTTTTGCTAATCCGCCCATTCTGGCGCCTATGAATGGCTTTTGGACGAGAGTTTTTTTGTTTGTTTGTTTTTAATCAAGAGTGCCAGGTTTTGTTCTGGCTGAACACACGGTAAAAAAGCCTTCATATAGGGGAATAAGGACCTTATTTAGCACCCAAGCCGGAGAGCCTCGCACGCCCGCATGCGTCATCAAAAAGCATGATGGCAGTTTGGAGGGGGAAGTCAGAAGTGAGTCATCATTTTACGGTAGCCTGAAGACGGGATGGGGTTTAGTTAGGGTGTGTTTTTGTGTGTGCGTGTGACAGCTCATTTCCTACCTCAGACTGGTTCCTATGTTAGATTATAATTGTGCTTGAAAATTGAAGACTACAGTCTTGTTTTTCTTTTAATTCCTCATTAAAAAAAAGAGCATTCAAGTAACAAGTTTTTCCCTCATGACATTGTAGTGTGAAAGTAGCAATTATCGACTAGTGTAGACTGAATGGGTGGCAATGGGGAAATGCCAGTACTGTGAGTGTAATGGATCACAGTAACGTACTGTAAAACAAAAAAACAAAACAAAAAAAAAATCACAACAAAAACTATGAATTAGTTAATTTTTTGGAACAATGATCTTAGTTTATTGTTTTTATATGCAGTATGAACTGAACAAGTGCATTAAAATAACTTATGAACTGAACTTCGCACTAGTTTGCGTCAAAAATGAACTTCCCCAAAACTGGCTGCAAGCAATAGCTGGGCATAATTTCACATTAGAAAGAAGAGCCTATACAGGTTTTATAATCTAACATGCCGAACCAAACTGCAGTATCACATGTTAGATATGAAAATGTTCTCCCATTGGTCCAAAACCAGCCATTTGAGAGCATACAGTCATGTGGTCTGTGGGTGCTAATACCCATTCAGTAATTCCAGAGTGAGGCCTTACTGCCACTAGCATCTGGCTCTCAAAGCACTAAGCTCAACAACAACTCCAGTCACAGTTGACACTGACAAGGTGGTTGCCGCCTCATTATGGTCTGGAGGGGTTGGCGCTGAATCCGCTCCAGCAGCTTTCACTTGCTTGTGTTAATCCGCAACAAGCGACGCATTCAGTTGTTCAGACAAGTCCACATTAGGGGGCACAAGAAGCAGTCAGCAGCCAAGATTTCTTTCTCCAGCTCAAATTCAGAGTACTTGTGCTAAAAGGGTCTGCAAGCTGGATGGGTAAGAGGAGGTCCAGATCTATACAGTGGGAAGGTGAGGCCATGCAAAAGTTATGGATTCATCCATGGAAGCTAAAGCACAGGGGCATTATGATGCATGAGGTGAGAGGGGAAGAAGCTGAGGGCAAGTTGTGCATCCGTCAGAATACCGCGTGTCATTCACTCGTCCTTTGTGCGCACACCATCATAAAACAAATCCAAATCTGGAGCAAGTCATGATGGAATACGAGCGGGTGAATAACAGAGCATGCTGACATAGTGCAAACAGGGACAGGACAAGGAAATGACAACACCCAGCTGGAGAATTCAGATAACTTTGTTGTAGCTCACAATGTTGTATCGTGCAACACAGTGGGAAGGTACCAAAGGATTGCTGATGAGGGCAAGGGGAACATAAGATAGCGAAGCCAAACAAATACATTCAAAACGGACACGAGCAAGTAGATGACTGAAACAATTAAGATAGGAAAGAGTTCCAAGCTCTTTCTTTAAGGTATCACTTTCACACACCCCCCCCACCCCAAAAAAAAAAAAACATAATAGAAAACCATGCACGCGCGCACACGCACACACACACACACACACACACACACACTAAGACAGGCCTGCTCTTCTAAGAACGACCAGAGCAGATTCACTGATTTGGCAGATCAAGCAGCATTTAGTCATTTAATGCCTTATAATCTTCTTTAAAGCAGTCAGCCAGATCTCATTAAAGAGTCGCGTAAGAGGAGCTGACAGCATTAAAACGAGAAGCAAATCTAAATGAGGAAATTGAATATGGAATGAAGACTTAAAAATAATTTAGGTAAGAAGGCTGTCTGGGTAAATATGCAACAAGAAGCCTGATAGGGAATTAAAAAAAAAAAAAAAGTCACCCATGTCGTCCTGTGAGTCCAACGGGTAAAATCTCGATAAGACAGGTGCATCTCAATAAAAGTCATTACAATTTAACAGAGGCAGGTGCTGAGTTGAGGTATTGATTTTGCTGTTCTGTCGGTGCACTTTGCCTTCTCAGCGACAAGTTAAGGAGCAGAACATGTTACTTTCACAGCGACAGACCTTGGCAATGAAAGAGCTCTCTCAGATCACCGTCTGGACCTCCAACTGCCCCAAGTACTACTCGCCACAACAACATGAAATCTGACCTTTGACAAAGGGCAAAACAAATATTAATCACAGCTTCTTATGCCGATGATAAATATGCATCTGTTTGCCATATTTCACCAGCGTTTATGTCATGTGATCAATATAGAGGCTCCAAAAAATTCAATCGTTAAGATCATAAAAACACTAGAACGTACAAAAAAGTCCAACTGTTGTAAATATTTTGCATGTTTATTCGGGGTGTAATAAAAAACAAGAAAAACAATGCCAATCAGACAAAGCGGTTTTGATTTAGAACCGAATTGAATCGTTCCACTTTAAAATATATTGAAATACGTCTTAGATTGTCTCATATTGAAGGGTATATATCTTTCAAATTAAATTCTGCACACATCTGTTTCTGAGAGTGAATTACATTTGTTACTTGCTTTTTTGGAAACTTGCCACAAAGTTGCTACGGGGTTCCAAAAACGGCTAAACTATAGCCTCTCAATGTTATTTTATTATCTATTTATCTTGGGGGGAGAAAACACACACAAAAAAACCCTGAACAAACCAAATATTGATTCGAATATAATTATTGATGTACTTTCTTAATCTAACCTAAAACTAGAAACAAAAATATGATGAAAAGAATATTTCTTTACATTTTGTAATTTCCATTTAAATCTAAAACATGACGGAAAACAACAAAAAGAAAATAAAAAGGAATAGTTGAAATTTCATATGTGTTCTGTTATATTATCGTTATTTTATGTTAAATGTTCTGTAAAGCACTGTTGTGAAAGTGGTGTATGAAGACGTATTGTATTGCATTTCATTTCGGGGATAGAACCGAATAATCTGTTTCAGTAATGATCATTATCACGAGATGTATCATCAGTATCATGAGATGCACAAAAATTTTTTTACCAAGTATGACTTGTCCCATTATTTTAAGAAGGTTATGATATTATTCATCTGATGATTGCATACCAATACAACAGGAAATAAAAACGTCATTAACACGCAGGGACATTGGTTACACTTAACATGTTATCAGGTCTCACATTTTTTTTTTAAAAAAATCCTTCAGGTCAGACACACAGTGGGCTGAAGCAGAGGATGAGACAACGACTAGTCTGTGCTCAGACGTCGCGCAGTGATGGCAATGGCCTTACAACATAATGGACTATTAATAGAGGGCAGCAGCAGCAGGCGGCTCTGCTTTCACCACGGGCTCTGACATTCATACCTTTGTGTCAAATGACACGCACTACATTGAAAACTGCCAAAGAGGCTTCCTCGGTGAGTATGCTGATACAACAACTCCGGCTGGACTTTTCTTCCATTTTACAATCAGCAACAGCTGCAGCTGATTGGTCAGGATCGCCCCCTGCCACCATGGGATCCCAATTCAAGTCATCGACCGGAAGAACAATGCGGACAAAAAGAACTTTGAGCTTTGTCAAGTGGGGTCAGACAATGCTAGAGAGGATGCATGGACCATGCACCCCTAAAATCCTCAAAGGACCGTGTGGTGCCCTTGAGCATCACTGAGAAGCAGAGGATGAGACAACGACTAGTCTGTGCTCAGACGTCGCGCAGTGATGGCAATGGCCTTACAACATAATGGACTATTAATAGAGGGCAGCAGCAGCAGGCGGCTCTGCTTTCACCACGGGCTCTGACATTCATACCTTTGTGTCAAATGACACGCACTACATTGAAAACTGCCAAAGAGGCTTCCTCGGTGAGTATGCTGATACAACAACTCCGGCTGGACTTTTCTTCCATTTTACAATCAGCAACAGCTGCAGCTGATTGGTCAGGATCGCCCCCTGCCACCATGGGATCCCAATTCAAGTCATCGACCGGAAGAACAATGCGGACAAAAAGAACTTTGAGCTTTGTCAAGTGGGGTCAGACAATGCTAGAGAGGATGCATGGACCATGCACCCCTAAAATCCTCAAAGGACCGTGTGGTGCCCTTGAGCATCACTGATACCCTGAACTGCTCTCTGGGCATTATGTCAAGCCCTGCTTCAATGTATGTATAAAAGCCCCAAAATATTTAACAACCTAAATCTTCAGCACATACTCTAAAAACCTGTTTTGATCGTTACATCCCAAAGCACGATGCACCCACTTAGCTGAAAGTTAGACTTCCTTAATTATTTACAATGTCACTCACAGCTTTGACCGATAATACTGTGGTAACCTTCAACAGTTGTATGTCGAAGTATAGTCGGTGCACTTACTGTAGATTCAATTGAAAAATGTTTAATGGCTCTCAGGATGTGACAACGTAGTTCTACAAGAAACTACAGAATACCTTTCTGACAGTGTCACGAGAAAACAGGCATTATGTATCTTTGCCTTTTTGATACGGCACTTGTATTGGATTGCGGATTAATGAAGAAGCGGGAGGGTGAATGTGTCAGGTCGAATTTAGATTGGCATGTCCACTATCAGTGTTTGCCAACTTTCATTGAGCCTAGGCACATATATTACATGATGAAAAATATTCATGGCACACCACCAAGCAAGTGTCACAAAATGTGACAATAATCCCAATCAAATATTAGAAAGCTTAAAAAAAATAATAAATAATAGAAATTTTGATGCTTCCCCCTTCCGATGCTTACATGAACTGTAAGTATAATAAAATATGATCCAACAGTTTTATATCATTTTTAATTTATCTCACAATGTCTAACTAAAAATAAGAAAAAAGACTTACAGATAGTTGGATTTTGAAAAATGACATATGGATGTACAAGCGTATCTGGCAAAGACTCTCTGTACTTCCACTAACAACCCAGTCTAAACTTAGCTCCTCCCTGATAACATAACTTGTCTCTTGCCAAGATGTATCACTTCGACATACTTCCTTGACACAAATTCCGATTTAGACAAGTTTAGGTGGCATATTGTGGCATTTTATCCACGGGATTGCTGTAGTGAAACAATGGTGTTGATGTACAAACATTTTTTTTACTCGGTTTGAAATCTAGGCCTGTTTAGTCGAACACAAAGCAACTGTGTTGTTTGGATGGCAACAGGCTGAAACGTGTTAAGTGTGCCTTATGTCATCTAGGGGAAGACCATTAAATGGTTCTGCCTGTCATTACACTACATTTACATTAGAAGATGAAGACATACATTATTTTTAGTGAATAAATTATAATTTTGGCAGAAATGAGATGGGGCTGGAATTGATCATTTCCTACGACACACCTTAGCGCAGCAAACTATTCTACATACTGACAAAAATAAGTGCGTCCCACTTTTGTTTTTATCATTCCTTACGCTTACATTTTGTCTGGGGCTCGTGTGCCCTGCAAGAAACACCTCAGCTACAGGTGTGAGATATTGCACAATAACATAGCGTTGTATTGATCCGATGAATCGTCTTCAAGCGTCACAATCACCAATTAAAACCTGGCAATAAAAAATAATAATAATAATAAATGGCGGACCATATGTTTGGAAATGTGTGCGTATGAAGCTTGACTCTCATCAAGAATGAAAGTAGCTAGCTTGGCGAGCTAGGGGGACGTCGTTCCGACAATGAGTGTGGTTATGTGTCACAAACGTGTCAACGGCCATATTTGTGACAGAACATAGTTCGGCAAGCGCAGCGGACGTCCCGTCGCCACTGCCAAACCAGCTGTCATTTGGAACAAAACAGCCACGTTGTTGAAGTGGCTGTCAGCTGGCCGCCTGACAGCGAGAGTTAGCCTGCTAGCCAGCCGCTGAATACAGCTGGAGTGATGCACCAATGGAACTCGCTCCGTGTCCATTATTAGTTCTTTACAGCAAGCCCGTTGACTGCGGTCTGTGTGTTTTTTTACCTGTAATATGACAGCAGGCCATTGCTTAGGACGAACCATCGCCGCTGGTACCCTTTCAGGTAGTTGGTCCATTTAAAAAGCCAACCTTTGTAAGTATCCGAGCCTGCTGCAGCTGCTGCAGCCGCCGGCGGGGCCGCAGCAGAAGCGGATGCCGAGCCCTTCCCTTGCTCACTCATCCTCCGCTCAGCCGCACGCAGGTTTCAGCGACAGGGACACCGCCAACAGCAACCCCGCTTGGATAGCGAGCGAGCGAGCAAGTCGGCGGTGACGAAAGGGCGTAGCGGAGGAAGGTCCGGCCGGAGAGCGAGCGAGAGAGCCGAGTGCCCTCCTTTTCACATGACGCCTCTGGTATTTAGACGCTTCTGCTGTTGGGTACTGTAGTGTAGAGCGGTTTCCCAACCTATTGTATATTGTGCAAAGGCATTTTTAAATCGGAAAAAAAAACTTACAATCACACGTACGCCACCGGAAAAAAAACGTCAAAAGACAATGTGACAACAAGTGGAGGCACAGCTGAATTGCATCAAGTCGAAAGGGATTTTAATTGTTCTGTCCGTCACAATACGTCGCTGGCAAAGACAGACAAATAAATACTGTACACACCATTTGTTCTAAATACATCTTTTTTAATTAATTAGTGGGGTTTCAATTTTCTTTTTTTTTTTTTTTTATTTTTTAATTAATTAGTGGGGTTCCAATTTTCTTTTTTTTTTGTTTGCAGGGGGGTATATTTGTTAAAACTGCCAGTATGACCTGAAAGCAGTACAGGAGTGGAAAAACAAGTTTGGCCTCTCTGGCCCCATTTTGTTTGTCGAACTGGATTGGCAAGAAAACACAACACCCAAGGAAAAACAACCAATCAAAGACAGTTGGTGTGACTGGCAAGATTGTTAATCATTTCTCATGCACGAGAGAATCCACAACACAGATTATCATACACTGAAAAAAATATTTCTTCACATGGGCTCCAAACATTAAAATGACTGTAAATGCCACACCAATTGCAATGATTTTAGGAAGTATATGGAAAGTCATTTTGGTATTTATTCGATAATCTCAATATCCAGTCTAATGTCCATGTACTAGTACACTCTTTGTCCTCACTGATAAGACAATCCAGTGCACTAAAAACAATTATGGTTCATTCGTAGAATTATGAATGCACACTAGTGCAACCTTACTAGGAAACTATATCGTGCTGCACTAGCAATCAATACTAGTAGGGCCAACTAGTGCATCTGTGTCACGAATTAGTGGCCTCCTGGACTCTCTGAGTAGCAACAGATGCTCTCTAGTAGGTTTGCCTCAGTAGTAACATGTAGTTGTCCTAATCGTATGCCCAAGTTGTCCTACTAGTGTGAAAAAATGTCACATTGTGGAGAAACGCGACTAGTACCCCTTTCCCACTGAAATTGGTGGATAGTAGTGATCTGTGGCGACACGCGCCCAATTGACATATTGTCCCTTTCCTATTGATCAACAGAAGGCGATTCTGCGCCCCCGTCAAATAACTTTTGATTCGGAAAAATTCCAGATGATGCATGTGGCACAGTAGCGCGTTTTATAGATCGATACTTGATTCATCATGTGAGGAGGATAGAATTGTTCTTTTGTATATTGATGGCTTCTATAGTTGCAATGTGATAGTGGTGGCAGACATGGTCTTACAAAATAAGACATGGGTTAAGTCGAGTAAATCCATAGTGAAGGTCCATGCACCAAATGCACAGCCCGTCGTCGCATATTCAACTTTAAAATTCAACATTATCAGCTTTTCCGTGTATGAATTTGTTCTCATTGCTTCTCATATATTTCATCACCACAATTCTGGCAATTACATTTCCTCAGCTCTGGTAAAAACACAATTTACTGCGTGTACCAAATGCACAGCCCGTCGTCACTGCATGTTCAACTTTAAAATTCAACATTATCAGCTTTTCCGTGTATGAATTTGTTCTCATTGCTTCTCATATATTTCATCACCACAATTCTGGCAATTACATTTCCTCAGCTCTCTTTTATTTATTTATTTATGCGTGAGCTGGAGCCGAACTGGCTTTGGGTGAGAGGTGAGGAACACCCTTGACTGGCATCCAATGAACCGCAGGACACAAAAAGATTAACCCTGAGTCACATCTATGGACTAGGTTGAGTCGAACCTTAATTGACCAAACTTTTCAAAACTACTAACGCTTATTATCAGGTCATGATCAGTAAAACGGTGAAAGTACATACTGTACACTAGATGGCACTGTTGCCAAAATGTTGCCAAGTGCTGAAATTATACAAGGCACTGGAGAAGTTGCAATTGCTGTTCCCAAACGCCTTTATTTAATCATGTCAAAATATCACAATACTATCATAATAAATCAAATACAAGTTTGTTTAAAAAAAACTGTAGCCCTTATTATTTGGAAACACGCGATCTGATGAGAACTCATGCTACACACAATTGCTGCTACATGTCTTTTGAAATTTTGAATCGAAAACAAAAATGACTAAAACAGCAATCTACCCTGACAAAAGGATCAGCACTACATCACAAGCTTGTGCTCCCACATGCCAGTGTAAAACAACCACACCACTCCGCAACTCACAACACAGTCAGACAACCATGGGTTACAAAAAAAAAAAAATCCAACACGATATCACATTTTCACATCAGTGCAATTAAAACCTGACCTGTTGGATCGAGTGCCAACAATAGCATGCAAGTCAATTAGTCAAGAAATCCCTCTTAGGTACAACAAGTCTTCTAATGTTCAGTGCAGTCATGTTTACAAACTGTAAGTCTCACATAATTGCCATACACTTTTTAAGAGCCAGGTAGGAAACCTTTATTTGAGTTGTCTCTGTCTGGGACACACTTGTGTGGTGTTTGGTTGGCGTCTTGGAGCACTGCTGCAGCATTTCTTTTTTTTTTAAGTGTGGATGGGTTTAATCGATTGATCTTAAACACAATACAATGGCTCTGTCAGTCAGGTGGAATTTTATTGCTCCTTTCTAAGACAAAGCTTTCAGGGTCCGTTTCTCATTTGCTTGTTCCGTCCCTTTGCTTGCTAGAATGTCAGCGATCAAGCATGCCACTTCTCATACACACGCGCACTAAAATGTGAGTCGAGGGCCAGCAAAGAAATGCCACACACACACACACGCAATCAAACCGGCATGCAGTGCCTTTTTTCAGGCTCCGCAGCCTCCTGCAGGTCCATAATTCCCTTGCGTTAATGTATTCACCAGCCACTGAGTGAGAGGGGTGGGATGGGAAGTGGGGTGGTTGATGAAAAAGAGGTGGGGTGGGTGTGGGGGTCCTACAGTACATCACGATAAGGGACTGCAGCATTTTCCGCTGCATGACAACTATGCAACACCTTTAGTCTAAATAAACATCATCGTAGCTGCAGTATGGGCAGGTAAGAAAAAGTGTCATTGAATCGAGATAATGTATGCTACCTTACTGAATCTAGAAACATACTAATCCATCTCTTGAGAGGATCTCCCCAAATATCTTTTTTTTTTCAGTTGTCACCTCGTCTACCTCACTGAATAGTTCACATTCACAAGGAAGACTCAACCAATATTGCTGCCTCTCGCCCTTTGAGTCTCACGAAAGCAGCTTCCTTCCAATTAGGCTACCCTCACTAAGAGAAGTAATGAATCAGACACCTGAGTGTCTATGCAATGCAAGGCCTGTTGTGTCATATGTTGACTCCTCTTTACTTCTATGCCAGAAAAGTGAACAGCAGAATGAGACTCGGAAGCGGTTGGATGCGACCCATGAACGGAATCGTGCAAGCGCAGCTTCTCAATAATGCTCATTATGTAAAATCAGCTCAGTAAAGCAGGAGGCCACAGGGTATTGAGTTTCCAGCCATTAAGATCAAGAAGTCCTTTGCTCCCCTGCTGAGGTGAGAGGGTCACATGATGGTGCAGCGGTTCCTCTGCAGTGCCCCTTGCAGGCGGATGGAGGTGTGATTCTGGCGCAGGCCCCGCGCCACGGCGATGCCCAGCAGCTCCTTGAAGAGCAGCACGACGTGCCAGTTGAACTTGGCTGAGCATTCCACGTAGCCGCACTTCCACGTCTTCTTGACCAGAACCGACACCGCCCTGCGAGGCATGAAGCGCTGCCGCTGGAGGTCTCTTTTATTGCCCACCACCAGAATGGGCACTTCGCTGCTGCTGCCTTCCCTGCAAAGGTTGACATGTGTTAGCATGTGGGTGCTTGGTGTGTGCAAGCTGAGCTATTTGCAGCTTTTGCCTGCCTTTCTTCTGAGATGTGAGGGGGCGGATTGGAGGATTAGAGCTCATGGGCTCTGGGTGGGCAGGGTGGGCTCACACCACACTGTGCAGCACTGCTTGCAAGCAATATGGAGTGTGAAAAGAAATAGCAAGTGAGTGGTAAGCATAAATTTGTGTGTGTGTGCGTGGGGGGGGGGTCTTTTATTTATTTATTTATTTGTGCGTTCTAAATAAAGTTGGGTTGAGCATGTTAAAATAAGCCGGGCAAGTCTACATTCACATGGACCCGAATGTACTGTGATACAGCAAATGGCTCATTAAATGAGATATGATGCTTTGATTGCTTTGCCAACACTTGGATAACTGTTATTGATGGTAACGTGAAGTCATTTTAGCAGATTGTGAGCATATTTTAAAGAATTCAATACAATCATTTTGTGTTAGGCAAGCGACCGGAGGTGAGCACGCCTCCATAGCCCAAATGCGGAAATGATGTATGCATATAGTCTATAGTCTATTTTAGCCTGAATGTTACTGTGTCAGAAACATTCTGCTCTGGAGTAGTAAAAGACAGCAGAATAATACAAATAGGTACAGTATTGCAATTAGGCGCAGTGAACACAATGACATTGTCAGCTGCCTGGACTGGGTGGACAAAGTCATTGTGCATGTAAAATATTCAGTCTTTCACACGTAGTTAGAACAATGCCTGTGTGTAAGGCATTCGGGCTGGCAAGTGATTATCATATTCCATTTTTTATAGGCCCATTCTTGGTCGTCACCTTATCATGATGGAGGACCCGAGGAGCTAAGCTTTCAGGGGCTCTGTGTTACCCAAGTTCTAGGTGAGGGACCAGACTAAGAACTCCCTATGAAGAACTACATAATACAACATAATTGGGGAATTTTTTCTTTCACCAGGAAATGGGTCACAAGTGTCCTTCTCTATAGTCAGGCCTGGAGGTGTAGCTACTGAAGTGCGCTGTCTCTAGTTCTGCTGCGAAACTTCAGTGCTGATGTGGGCAATGACAGTGAGACCTTGATCGGGAGAAACAGCCCCACTGATCCATTCTTGAGTGGTGCTTTGTTATTGGAGCGCTGTGCTTGTTACTGATTGTCTATAAGTAACACAATGTTCAAACATAAGGGTGCCCAGACATGCACCTGGCACCAGGACACCCTTGGCCACAGTTCGATAATCAACTTTGTTGTTGTCATCGGACTTGCGGCCGTATGATACTTATTGTGAGGGTCTGCTAGGAACTTCTGGCATAATCGCTTGTCAGAAGGAGTTTCAACTCGCACCGCCAACAGAATTTTAACCATGCCTCCATCAAGCGGCTCACAGCTGTGGACACTGACAGCAGTCGTGCAACTCTTCTTTGTTTCTGTCTGCGAAACAGTATTATACTACCCCCTAGTGGCCAAGTCACACACAACAGAAGAAGCCACAATTAATTCATCATGATGCACAAACAGTTTAATTCATGCATTGTCATGCTTAAGTAATGTACAGAATATTGATTGCTATTTTCCTTATTTAAAAACCCAACAGAGGAACAGATTCTTGGCATCCCTATTCATTTCAATGGGGAAAGATGATTTCAGATAAGATGTTTTGTGTTAAGGGCATAATCATGGAATTATAATCACATTTCAAAGGCACCACTATAACATCTTCCTAGCGCATAGGAACTCTCAGTATTCACATTGCTAATTTTCATTGTCCGTTTTTTGGTAGGCATTATTAGTATGGCAGGCAGACCTGATATTTATTTTATGAAAAAGTGTCAAATAAGTTTATGTACAGGACAAATGGTCTAATATTCTATGACTTACATTACAATGCATGAAGGTCCAGTGGCAGCTGCCGTTCAAACAACTTATCTGTTCCCCTCTTAACGCTTAATACGGTCTGCCTCATTGATGACAAAGACCGACATATTAGCACATCTAACAGGACAGATGGCCCGATAGCTCCACACACCGGAATACGCACAAAGAGACTTGAACAGAATTATTTTACATCCCTGAGGTGAAATTACAAAAGTCTTGAAAAACACATTGCAGTAATCACACCACTTGTCTACTTTTCACAGGCTGGATACCAATATCTGCAATATTAACAAGACATGTCAAGAGTATGACAATATGGCTTCATGCCAGTGGGCTAAAGAAACGCAAATGTTAAAAAAAACAATTTTAATTTTTTAATTGATGCCAGGAGAATGTGCATTTTGTCCAAATAAGCAGAATTATTTTCAATCAAAAGAACGAGTCCCACACCAGTCAGGCTTCAGATGTTAATGCAATGTATGATTACACTTTTCCCCTGCATCCAATCTTCATGCATAGTTTTTTGTTTTTTTCTCAGCTTTGGTTTATAGACCTACTACGATACGCACAATAACCCTTCACACTAATGCAAAACTCAAAAGTGGGTATATTGGCTGTATGGGGCCAGTCCTGTCCTGAAGCTCCATACAAAACAAATGAAGTCAGTCATTATACCTTTCAAAAAGTATTATCTCCATTTCACCGCATCCTTTTATCACATCTGCTGCCCATTACCAGCAGAAATATGCTTAAAAAGTCATCTTTGAATCAATCTCCAGTCACATTTGAGGCTTCTCGTGTGTCAACAATACGAATCAAATGTCATTACTGCACTGTCAGGATGCTGGGGGGGAATTAAAAGATATGTTACCGCTGCGGCTTATCTATCACTGTCACCCTGTCACGAAGCTGTTAATTGTACACTTTATAGTCTCGACTGTGAAATTGTACGCTGTCTTCAAGATACTGTGTTGTCATCGCCACCAAACTAGTGTGATAGTTAACAAGCTGCTTGCCAGAGCAAGTGCGGCGCCGACCATACCTGTGTTCTACTATCTGCTGCCTGATCATCTTCACGTATTCAAAACTCTCCACGCAGCAGATGTCGTACACCAGGATGTAGGCGTTGGCGTTGCGAACGCCTCTGCAACGCAAATCCAGCCACTCCTGGAGGACACATACACAAATAATGCTTAATTATTTAAAGAGAGACCAAATTAAAAAAACAAAAAAAAAACAAAACAATGTACAGCGATTTGAGATTCGACAGTGTACAACGGGTCATTAAAACTAATTTCCCTTGAATGCAGTTCAAACTGATGATGCAAGACTGGTACAGTTCACTAGGCTGATGTTTATTACCTCCATTTATCGTGCCGTAAATATTTTACTCATTGGCAATGGCCATCATCATCTTGAAACCATATTTGTGTCAAAGAAAATCATTTTCTTTGTTGTACATCAGCCTCGTTTGTGTGTGTTTTTTTTGTTTGTTTGTTTATGCAGGACCCACCATTGTATGTATCGGGTGCAATGTTGCACAGCCACAGCGGCGTTCATTTGGCTGGAAAAATACCCAACACAGTTTCTCCATGTTGCTTTTGTTGTATCGGTATGGTATATCCCTGAAAATTCTCATGAGAATGTGTCGTGCCGTTTAATTATGCAACGAGCTTATAGTTGTTTTGGTGTGGCTCATACTGTATGTGTGCGACACATATGGCACATACAGCAGCTAACTACAATAGCATACAATAGAATACACTGTCTGCGATTGCCTGGAGACCAGTTCGAGGCGTGCCCCGCCTCAGGCCCAAATTCATCTGGGATAGGCTCCAGCATACCCGTGAGCCTCGTGAGAATAAGCGGTATATAAAAAAAAAAAATGGACGGATGGCTGGAATAAAAAGCAATAAAGAGAGAGGTTGAACAGCATGTGCTTCTTAATTATTCCAAATCACTTTGGCTCAGGGTCGTTGGAGAGTCAGAGTCGGTTCTGAGAGGTGGACGACCCACGACAAAGTCATAAAACATGGTGAGTGTATGCCGTTAAGTACTGCTTCCCGTAGCCTCAAATGAGGAAAAACTGTGGCAACGCAGAATTGATGAATGAAAACAATTTTTTTTTTTGGTAGATTCAATGATTTTCATGTCATTGGGTCAATCACGTTATAAAGACATTCCATTCCGAATTTACCAGTAATTTAATTTAAATTAATTTGACTGACATGAGTAGAGTATTTGAATTATTGGCAGTTGTTATTCAAAAAGTCATTGTTTCATTAAGATATCCTTTATTTGTCCCACACTGGGGAAATTTACAAAAGTTTCAAGCATGGCTGTTCAGCATGGGAGACATTCAACCATGTAAAACCAAAGATGCAATTGTGTCGCTTTGTGCGAGCGGCTTCGTTCAATTATACAACTTCTGGAACGGGTAGAGGTTCGTTATTTGGACTGCCGTCGTGGTCGGAGAGGAAATGCAACAACACCATGTGTACAACTCGTGGACTGCCGTACGACTGCGCATGCTCAGTGTATGCTCTGTGCGCCGTGGGCAGGCATCGGTAGTGGAACAAGCAAATACGGCTTGCTCATATCATTACAGGAATATGAACAAAAAGTGTCTTTATTGTTATTCATCATATGAATTACTGTATATGAAAATGATACAATGAGTAACATAGTTAGCCTCCACAACAGCGCCCAATGAATTACTGTATATTACTCCTGCTGGATGATGGAGATGGAAAGAGAGGGCTGTGATGTCAAGGCTTGCTTTCGAAGGGGAAATGAGAAAAGAAACTCAGCCTTGAGATAACGTTTTAGAAGATGGGGGGGGGGGGCGAGATAACCTCGTGAACTAGATCGAGGGTTTTTTTTTTAGAGCTGGCAACCATGATGAACTCGGGCTGCCACGTTTTATCTGAAATTTTAACACTCGTTGGCAGAGAACAAAATGTGAAATATGAAACGTGCCAGGACCTATTTCAATTAAAGATGTAATTGCGAAAAGGATTTTGCCTCATCTTTGCCGCCTGCTGCCATGCTGCTCAGCAGAGGGCCATCATATTTCATGAGGATTATGAAACTATTTTGGTGAGCGCAATTACTAACTCTGTCGTTGTACAGCTTGTGTGCCGTCTTCTACAAACAGCGCCTTCCAGGGTCCACCGACCAAATCATATTTTAGCAATTTTGCTGGAACACAAAATGACAGTATTCTGCCCTGGGGTTTTCGTTTGTGTGGGAGGTTTTTGTGAAGGTCCATGAACGTAGTATTTTTGTGCTGTCCATGATTTAGGACGGTTTTGTTGTTGTTTCTGATGTGCCAGTAAGCCAAAGCACATATCAAATAAATCCATATTTCCATTTCTTGCTTCAGATTAGCTTTTGACCCCTCCTTTTCAAGCAATGATTGTTCTAATTAGCCACACTGTTCTCCCCTGTGGTATTTAAATTGTAGCACTCCATCCTACCGCCCCGTGTAACACAAAATTTGAATGTGGGGAATCTCCTTGTAATGTCGGAAATGAGGCTTCACGCTGCACAAAAACAAATAAAATCATCATTTATGAACATGGCAGAGGGGAGCGAGGGCGAGGCTTGGTGTAACTTGCAAAGATGGAAATGCAAACACAGAGGAGTGAGGGTGGCTGGCAGAGTGAGTGTGAGGCGTCGCACACATCTGCACGGGTAATGAGGCTGCTCGAACGTGGAGGCAAACATGCATCGCTGACATCTCTGACATCAAAGGTGAAAGACGAAGGATCACTGTATGGAAGTCTGACCATTTTCTGGAAATGTTCATTTTACAATGGCAGGGGGAAAAAGTGTGTGTGCACGTATATACAGTATATATATATATATATATATATATATATATATATATATATATATAAAAAGAGAGAGAGAGAGAGAGAGAGAATCTATCAATCGATCTATGTATAGTGATTTAATAACAGCACATCAACACAGCTTAGCCTCATCTGACAATCGTCAGGTGCACAGTGAAGGAAGTTGCAGCTGAGCTAAAAATAGCATCGTTTATTCTCATCTCATATGTTCCTTGTGGTCCCAGTTCTGTTTTTAAATGTGGAGGACAAGGAGGAGGAGGATGGGAAGGATGAGGAGGGGCAGGCGGGCAGCAAGAAAATGTCTCGACAGCCGAACAAGACACAAAAGGTAAGAAACGATAGGCGGGATCATGGTGCTAATGAAGTCAAGTGGATTTTTAAAAATGCATGTGTGGGCATGTTTATTCGTGCCACAGTGTGCTTGTGGGAGCACGGCTGTTATGTGTGGTGATACTGTTTGGAGACAGTCTTCAGGGAGGAAATAGAGCATCTCCTCCTTGTCTCCTCAAGAGCCAAAACACAACACGTTTCCCTGACAACTGCCGGCAAATGACAAAAGACAAAGCTGTCCAAGTCTTCGAATTTAAGGAGCCACCATGAATCATTTTGATCGATCCATACTCATGTACAGTAAACTGTGGTGGGGGAGACGTGTCGGGTAATCAGCGTCAACCATAGGTCGTCTGCAATTAAAGTCTATTGGGTCCCCTGTGGGTAAAAATCTTCCTCCTCTCAACGATGACCTTCCCAAGAACATTTCAATCTGTCCGACTGAAGTCTTTTTCGAAATTCACAGCATTTTACATAACATAGAGACAGTATGGCCCATTGCTCATAATTTGCACTCGTGCACAGAATGACAAAAATATGTGAAGAATGACAAAACGGTATGACCACTGTCAAATTAGTGAATAAAGATAGCTTCACTGAATAGTTCAAATCCACTTGGACAACACTTTCTCTTTCTCTCACACATACATATCAGTTGAGTGGCTGATGGATGGAAGTACTGTACTGTATTTCCAAATATTTAATCCACAATATCCTCGTGGTTTCTGTTAAATCCTTGCTGGTGCTGATGTGCATGTAATCCCCGCCACTCATCTTTTGGACTTTTTCTTCTTTAAAAAAAAAAAAAAAAAAAAAAGCTTCGCGTTAGCTTTTGCTGCAGTTGGGTGCCGCCACCTCACTTAACCACACTAATCTTGACACCTGTGACTAAAGTGGCCTAGTGGCGTCTTTAAAGCTCCCCAAACACTATTTGTACTCACACAAATGCATGCGCGCGCACGCACGCGCACACACACACACACACACACACACACACACACACACACACACACACGCACACACGCACACACGCACACACGCACACACGCACACACGCACACAACCTTCAGGGATGAGCGCCTCATATTTGGAAGGCTCAAAGTTACATAACGTGTAACATTATGCAATTCCAAGCTGACAGCATGAACAGAGAAAACTAAGACAAATGTCCAGACGCTCGTGTCCAAAATAAAACTGAGTTAATGAGCCAACAGCGAGGCTGTTATCGCATCTCACTGACGTACTGTGGCAAACGCTCAATATTATCAGCAGCAGACAGGCGTACCACACGACCATTCAAGTAGAAAGGTAGACATCTTGCTTGTTTCCAATATTAGACCGGGTTGAAATAATCATCATAAAATGTTCATTTTTTTTTTCCAAGAGCATGACGTGATGAGATATTGCTCTGAAGCACGGAGGCGCGCTGACTCACCCCACCCTGCAGTTTATTCATGACAAATTAGAGGACTATTTGGTCAGCTGTCCTTCACCAGTGTCCATTAAACTCTCGGCAACCTTTCTCAGCGACTGCACTGAATTCCTCCTGTGTCCTCAGTTGCTCTTTTATTCCTGCCACTATTGAGGCCAAGAACTTTTCCGTCCCCGAACCATCTGTGTTGGTACATTCAAGTCAAGGCCAGAATAATTGATACTGTGACAAAACTGAATTTGTATTTGATGAATGGGTATCCTTAAGCTAAAAGGCAGTAAGTTATAATAAGAAGCCCATCGATTTTCAACACCACTTGTTCTCGTGGGTAACTGCGGCCTATCCCAGCTAACTTTGGGCCAGAGTCAAAGTGCGTCCTGGACTCGTCTCCAGCAAATCACTGGGCACACCCTTGCTCAACATGATCGCCCCCCCTTATGTAGATGAACAAGTCTGTTTCATTCTTAATCTAAATCTAAATCAGACTACCGTGTTTTGACGGGTGCAAACGCAGCTCACACAGTGTAGTTTTGCTTTAAAAATGGGGAGGTTTAGTCCCCCTTGAGAAAAATAGAAATAGCGCAGCAAGTCAAAAGAATGCCAATCATACATTTTTTATGTTTCCGTTGACGGGCACTGGAAAGTAAACATTTCAATCGGTCCTTCTATTTCACTTTGACAATAAATATAACTGGAATATACAGATTGACATGCATCCATCCATTTTCTATCCCCTTCTTGTCTTGTTCAGTGTCAAGGGTGAGCTGGAGCTTATCCCAGCTGACTTTGGGTAAAGGGTAGACTAAACCTTAGACTGGTCACCAGTCAGACGCAGGGCACATATTGAGGAAGACAACCATTCACGCTGTCAGGTAATGGGAAGGGAACTCATGCTGCCTGCATGCAAATCAGGAAAATATACCATGATACCATCGAGAGAGAGGAGAGAGAGAGAGAGAGAGAGTGCATGCTATACGCTAAGATGTTCCAGAACTCAGCTTGAAGGTATTTTCTTGAACTACAGACATTTCTAACTTTGAACTGAACAGCCCAGATCAATCAGAATCAGAATCAGAAAATCAAGAGCATTCTGCCGAGCTACACATTTAAAACACAAGACGTTTATAAAATGAGAAAGGCTATGAATAATTTGGGGCTCGCAGCTTTACGTCAAAATGTAATAAACAAATGGAATTAGCACGAGGTCTTTCTTGGGTCTTTTCCAGATAAAGGATGCCCATCCACAAAATGCAAATTTACTTCAAGTCAAAATGCGGCCAGGGTATGAAACAAAAAAAATCTGGACTCAACTCCATATCCATTTCAGTTGGTGTCACCAGAGTTACATTTCCCCGCCTGAAGTGCTCCAAACCGAGCAGGGCATTGATTCTAAAATACGCCGTGTCTCATCAGCGTGCTCATTATGAACAGAGAATGTGAACACACAAAGCGTGACGCCTTTAGTACAAGCCGGACATGACTAGAATAGACAAAAGAACAAAATTAAAGGGGGAACAAAAAAAGGGGGCCGGAGTCCTGGCAGGTGAGTTGCTGAGCAAGGGGCACCCATAAATCTTGCTTATAGAAATGGTGTGGTAGCACTCAGCTAATGGTTTTCTCTGTGTGCGGGTACCTTCCCAAGGCTGCGACGGACAACAGAGCGCACACCCCCTCACCATGGGATGAAATGCCGCTTCGATATGATTCAACACATCTGTGTGCTTAAAAGCCTCTTCGTGTGACTCAAAGCGTGGCCCGCACTCCGGCAGACACACGGAACACTCATCACATCTCATTCCAAACCCTCCTTACATCTCCTCAAAGGGAGTTTAAGCATCATTGAGATCAGTTTTTCTCAAAATGACGGGGGCTCCATTTTTACTGGGTCGCAGACTATCACGGTAAAATGCTGGAAATCCAGACGATCCACTTTTCTTACTCGTGCAAAAAATACAAAACAAAGTGATTTCCCAGAAGCGACGTGTAGGGGTTGCACAAAAGCAATGACCGATTCAAATTTTATCAAATCCATATAAACGTGATGATTTGCCGTATGACTCATGGATATGTTCCGCCCGGCTCAGAATCCAAAAATGGTATGCTCCCATCATCTTACTTTATCCTTCATGTACCACATTAGTGTTATTAAGTGAGGCTTTTCGTTTATGTTGACTTATGCTTTGTTCTAACTGCGAGACGTAATATTGCACCAGGACTTATGAGCTGTAACTGTTGCTGCAGGGAAAGAAATTTCGACATTTTGTGTTGTCTTGCAGCTATTAAGATACAGACAGCATACTGTATCACTAACAAGTGGGCAGTAGGATATATTGTGTGGTCTACGAGCGCTCTCAGTACCATTTGCTCTTTTGCCGATATCGACAGGATATGAGAATTTTAAAAAAAGTGTCATGAAAGTACGAAAAACAAGCCTTTCAAATATGTAGCAGAAAGCCAGAGGGGAAAGGAGTCGTGTTGCCAGACCTTGCCTCATCTTGCCATATTTTTGGTGGATTCAGGACTCAAGGGCAAGTTTTGGATACGATTTTTCTTTCAAATTTAGGTGGAATTCTGACTGTCTATATGCATTGTTGATTTTCCAGTGTCCTTCCATCCATTTCCCGATCCGCCTTATCCTCACAAGGGTCGCGGGGGGTGCTGGAGCCTATCCCAGCCGCCAGCGGGCAGTAAGCGGGGGACACCCTGAACCGGTTGCCAGCCAATCGCAGGGCACACAGAGACGAATAACCATCCGCGCTCACAATCACACCTAGGGACAATTTAGAGTGGTCAATCATCCTGCCATGCATGTTTTTGAAATGTGGGAGGAAACCGGAGTACCCGGAGAAAACCCACGCAGGCCCGGGGAGAACATGCAAACTCCACACAGGGAGGCTGGAGTCGGAATCAAAGATATTCCGGTAATGCATGATATATTTTAGTAAGTTTGGGTTGTCTCGAGATGAGAATGTGAGGGAAATAAAGACAGAGGACTCTCACTTTAAATGTAAAGAAATGCAAGAAAAGTGATCAAGTGAGCAAAATGTTTCATTGCACTGGACTCCTCTGAGCCTGTTCAAGGTCCTTCTTGTCTGCTTCTCAGCCTCATTTTGCGTTCTACGTGTCACCTCCACGGTGTGGACAGCCACATCTGCTCTTATTTGTGACGTCAAAGCAACAAAAGAAATGAGCCGCGCCTTCATCTGGTGTTGTGAAGCAACTAAATGTGGCGACCTTGGAGATTTGGCACTCGAAAACAGTCCTCTCGAGGACATGAGTCACACCATCAACTGAGATGGTTTGGAGTGCACGTCCTGCAATCAGACACAAATAACCTCGAGATGTTTTTGCACCTTTTGGCCAGGAAAATCTCGGGTTCATGATATGCATAGATGAACTTGCTCAGAGAAAAAGCTATGATCTTAATAATGCAAATTTGCTTGACCTTTTAGGCACTCAACAGTACAGGTGTACATCTACTTAGGTCCAATGCATGCGCTATACAAAAAATAATAATAAAGCCTAAACAAATGCTATTTTTTTTTTCAATTATACTGACACTGTCAGTGGAACAATATGACTGTTATAATTACATTACGGCATACTAAGAGGTGGGGCTAGTTTGGTTATTCAGCAACTTGAGAGGGACAAGAGTATAACATAATATGGAATTTCTGCATTTTAGGATTGACTCCAAAATAAACAAACAAATGTTCTGCATTTTTGTATTACTTTCCATAAAGTTAGGTAGACTTTATATCAACCTCAACATCCAAGATGTGCGGACATTGGAATGGATTTTTCATCCATTCAATCGATCCTCCTCCAACACCTACACCTTTACAGCCTGTCTTCAACCATTCCACTTTCAGTCACACCTAAGGAAAATTGAAAGTTTTCAATGAACCGAACACATTTTCAAAATGCAGGAGGAAACTGAAATACCGAGAGCTTGGATTTCAACCTGCAATCACTGAACTGTGAGGCAAATGTACTCACCAGTCTTTAACCGTCCCACTGTCTCTATTAAATTATTTATTTACATGAGCCAAAGCTCAAATATTTGGTGTGATGCATTGCTTCATTTAATTTTTTTTTTCCTCCTCAGTGCAGTGCGCATCCAGTTCAGTGTTGTGGCCAAGTAAACTGGAGTCTATTCCAGCTGAGTTTGGATGGGAGACATAGTGTACACATGGAACATGCGTAGAGACGACAGTTGAGAGTGTTCCAGTTTTTTAGCGTTTGTTTGTTTGGTTTGTTTGTTTGTTTCTTACCTTGTTTTTTCTTGGTTTTTATTCTGGAGACAATTTCAATCTGGAACCGATTATTTTGGCAGTGCACATACTGTATCGACAAATAACAAATCACACACACAACTGACACCTATGGATAATTTAGGGCAGGGGTGTCAAACTTATTTTAGTCGCGGGTCAATTTGAAGTTACGTCTTCCCTCGGAGGGCCGTTATGACGGTGAAACGATAAAATGATTACTTGTACACAACAAATTAATAGATTACTAGTTTTGAAATCAGTCAAGTCAATTCTAACTGTTTTTTCAATTATTGTTCAAGTGAGTGTAAACTGTGTCACAAAACTATTGCAAAATCTGAACGTTATTTATTCCACATGACTATTTCACATTTTGGTACAGATTTTAGCAAGTTGGCACACATGATTTGCTTTCGCGGGCCACATAAAATGACCGGGCGGGCCGGATCTGGCTCCCCGGGCCTTGAGTTTGACACCTGAGATTTAGGGGTTTAAATGAATCTAATACTGTATGCATGTTTTTGGCGATGTGGTGGGAATGCACAATCGATGCAGAAAACCCACACAAGCAGGGGGAGAACATGTCAACTCCACATGCTGCGATTCAATGCTGGATTCTTTTGACCTGCCAACTCCTTGCACGAGACAAACACCTACAGAGAACTGATAAAGCAATAATACAACCTTCATATTGATAGCAACAGCTGTACTTTTGCTTTTTTTCCATCAGTCGAAAGCCATATTGTTATAAGGGAACAAAAACCATCGGCCTGTCCTCCTCACCTCCATCTATAATGAAACGTGCCATATGACCTGTGGTCATGAGACAAAGGACAGGGTGTTCTATTTTTAAATGTGGGATTACAAAAGCAAGTGCTGGGCCAGTATTCCGTATGCAGCATCATCCTGCCTTTTCGCTACGAGCAAACAAAGTCACGCTGTATCAGAGTGAGGAAGACACACCGTGGTGAATAAATAACAATACACCGTACTGTCCTCACTAGGGGCACTTTAAAACGTCAAAGTGAAGTGTTAAGTCAGTTGTGTCTCCATAGCAACGAGACGGGGGACATCTGAGTGTGCCGAAAGAAACAATATCAGTGTTGTGGTCTCCGACGGTTAACAATGTGAACACAACTGATCTACGTACAAGGAAAATGTCATTCTTCCCTGTGAGAAATGGCAAGACAGCAGAAGTCAATGCAATTTTCCACAATGATTTTCACAAATGCAATTTAAATGATTTTGTATTTTGGGGTAAAATGTAACCAGGCCTGAAGACTTTGGATGAAAATTCTGGTGCAAAAACAATTGTGCACCTCAGCGGGAGAGCACCACTGGTGAGGTTAAATCGTCAAAGCACCTAAAGAAGGGACCAGAACAAAATCAATGTTGTGCAATGGCCTGGCTCGGAACTTTTTTAAGCCAAGACCGACATCCAACTGAAATACTGTGGGGAGAATTGAAGAAGGATGTGTACAAGAAAATACTCTCACTATGCATAGGATCGTTTTTTTTCAAGGGAGCTGCCAAACAGGCCAATTCAACACAAATGTCCAACTATTTGGAAACTGATCAATATTATCTGGAAAAAGATGTCACAAATGTGGAGGCCAAACAGCTGTCGCGTGAGACTTTAGCATTCATCACAAGCCCTCAGTTCAGTGAGCATCGACCAGTTTATAATGCAGTCAGTGTGTGTTTTACTATATTTGGCTCTGCGTCTTTTTCCCCCCTTTCAATAACATTTATTTAAAAAAAGAATATAGAACATTTTGAAAATTCCGACAGAAATGGTGTACAAATGAAACAAATTCAAAAAACACGCCAGGGAGGTTACAATGGGTTTAAAAAAAAAACATAAAATGAAAGAAAGATTAAATAAAAAAGACAGTATGAGTGAAAAAAGAAAAATATTTGGCTGTGTGTATGCCTTGTGCTGCCCCTATGTATGACGTAGTAGTAAGCTCTCGACGCCAACTGGCTGTCGCCCAAGAAGAAAAAAAAAAAGATCTGACCATACTAATGATAAAGGTGAAGAACTGTAAATCAGTGATGACGGATAAAAATAAACCATTACGGATTGATGGACCCACGCTCACAGTTTACGTTCACCTTGAAAAAAATTTAGATGATGGAAAGGGGGCCCGGCCACTTGCGAATGACGAATGAGGGCCCGGCAAAATTTACAGATGCGTCCAACTCTACTACTTCTATCTCATGCACTCATTCGCTATTGTTAACAGCCAATCACATTGATCAATCGACAACGATGGCCGACGCCATTTTCCATACTGTGATCAATGGCTCATTCATTCAAATCACATCTAAAAAGCACAACGACAACAAAGTCTGTTAATTGCTCACGATTTTTAAACTTTTTACTTATGTTTGTTTCTGCTTGTATTATGAATGCGTTGGCCAAGATTGGCATGCGTGTGCATTTTATTTCAAGATTCTTTACTGAAGTCAGATTCTCTTACAGTTTACCCAGAGCTCAACTGAAGGTTTTTTTTTAAATACGCAGTTAGTCATAAATGACTTGTGGCAGAGTATCAAGGAGTCTAAGAACACCACATCAATGTGGGAAAAAAAAATACTTTCCTGAGATGCGGAGGGTGGCCAGAGAGTAAGAAAGAGGTGGCCCTGACCAAACGTCGTCTTTTGCCCAGACATGTCCACTTTTTTTAAACGCTGTTCGAGCATCCGGGACTGTTTTATAATTTATGAAAATGTCTTTAATTGGTTCTCATGGGACCAATTAGAATGTGTTTCATTTTACTGATGTTTTTTTTTTTTTTCCCCATGAGAGACGGAGTATGCCGTCATCACCGTATGTGACGTGGACGCTGGCAGGGCAGGGAGGACCCAAAAGAGAAGGCAAGCATCGGCAGTCAGGGCAAGAGTGTGGAGCAGATGCGGTCAGTTACAAGTGTGAATGCCAACTGTTTGCTGCTGAAATGGGATGGCATGAAATCCCGTTCATTTAGCCACTGTGGTTGAAGTCACTTGACTGAGAGATGCGCTATATTTACCGTTAGAAAAAGCCAAATACAACTGCAGTCACTCCCCACGACTAACGGTTCGGAGTTGAGGATCAAGGTAGTAGTGTGCAAAGCTCGCCGGAAAATGTTTTAATGGATAATAAAGGTGCTGGTCGTAGAACTCAAAGCTCGACACAGAAAAACACCCAAAAAGCTGTATTCAGAGAGAGTTCAAAAAGTGCAAAGTTGACTAAGTTCCTTCATTGTTAGATCCAAGAACACAGGATGGAGAAGAAAACAATTCTGAGGAAGAAAACTAAAGACTGAAGTGATGGGCTTTTTTTTTTCTTTGTTAAATTGTAAGACTACCGTTTTATTATTTAAACGGCTCGGATAATGGATGGATGTTTTATTTTCTACCCATACACAGAAGGCATAACATGGTGAAAAAAAAATTGTCATTGTAATCATGGCACCTGCAGTGCAGAATGCAAAAGATGCGCACTAAAAGCATGTGGAATTGCATGCTTTAATCTAACTTCGACCAATCAGATGCAACCTTAAATGCGCATCGCTATCCAATAGAAGAAGCGTGTCTAGGGGCATTACTAACACTAAAGAACTGATGTAGACAAGAATACATTGATTTTTTTCGGCATGAAACAAAAATGTCTTCCTTAGATAAAGATGACATTTCTTTAGGTTCATGTTAAATATCGCAATATCATCAATTTTGCAAAATGCAACACCCATACCGCATAATTTTCCAATATGATGCAATCTTACTTTAAAATGATTAGAGTTATAATGTATGGGATCTTTGAGTATCATTTCAGTATCTGGAGGCCGGGTCGAGTGCCCTTTTTTGGGGGGGAAATCAGAATATGGTCACTCTAATGTAGAAAAATACTTAGAGGTATCTGTTTTCGTAAAGTACAAAGACACCAAAAAAGCACATACTTGAGTACAGATTCCTGAAATATCTGCTGAGGCACACTAATGAAGTATTTGTACTGGGTCACTTCGCTCCACTGTGCTGCGGCATTACCTGACTGGAGCTGGACGGGAAAGAGGAGATCGGCGGGACGTCCAGGACCTTCAGTTCGTACATGCTCCCGTTGAGAATGACGGAGGGTCGGTACACATATCTGGAGCGGGTCGGCGTATACACCTCCGAGAAGTCGTTGTAGATAAACTGGCGAATGATTGAAGTTTTGCCCACTCCGGGAGCACCGATGACGGCGATACTCAGCGTCTCCACCATTCCTGGTGTCAACACCTTGGACACCCGGATGTCAAGCTGGATTTCTCGCTAGCCAAGTTACAGTTCCAGGCTGGAGGGCCGAACAAGTAATCCACGCAGCCAGCAGACTTGTGTTCTCTGTAATGGCATCCTGTGGAGTGGAAGGGAAGACAGTCGGGTCACAAAATTACTCCTAAGGAAAAAAATGTTACTGTTGTTCATAAACACGTGCCAAACAAATGTTTTACTTTCTTTTGACATGCCATTTTTAAAAACATAGCGGTTTGCTTGTCAACAATAGAAAGACTTGTAAACCAATAAATACATGAGTAAAAGCATTTAAAAAAGGATGGTGGATGACAATAAATCAAGGGGGAAAGTTACATGGGTAAAAATGACAATAATAAAAGAAAATAAAAACCCCAGACGGGATAAAATGGGGAAAGTGTTTGTGTGTGTGTGTGTTGGAGGAGGGTGTCCATAAGAGACCCCCTGCAAGGGAGCCCACCTTGGTGCCCTCCACATGGACATATTCACAGCCTGGCTCCAATCTGACCTTGGCCGAGACAAGCAGGAGCCCTCGGTGTCTTCATCGCTTCTTCATCCCCACGCTACACCGTTTCCACGCACCTCCATCACACGGCACCCAGACGCGCTCCACGTGTGGTAAAAACACCCACCGCCACATATTATACTTCCTCAAATCAACGCTATAGATGGGTTCAATCAGCACCGGGTCATATTAAGATGGAAAAGGTAATCCACAAAGGAGTGCCAGACGTGGGCTTTCTGTTATGGCATCCCATGGACGAGCACCGTGCGTCTGCGGATAAGGCACCAGCTTCTCGCTCTCTTTCTCTCCCTCTCTCTCTCTGTCACGTGGTTCGGTGTGGAAGCTGTCACGGTGATGCGGGAGTGCACATCATCTCGCCGAGGGACACGACTAGTTCGTGGAGAGAGCGGCTCCACGGCCACGACAGAGACGATGAGCCCAATCCATCACAGTCCCACCATGGCCGCGGATCCACTCAAAAGTGACACGACTTTTAAGTGCAGGTATCCCGTAGTGCTTGTAAAAATCTGAACTCATTTGAAATAACAACGAAACGTGGCTTTCACGAATACTCAATAGTCACTTCTGTCGTGTTTCGCAAACTTTATATGAGGCAAGACGTATATTTTACCTGAGAAGAAGATTACAGGACACCAAACAAAAATGTGAAGTACAGTATCCCCTTCCATTTTCTATACGACTTGTTTAGGCACACGGCTCCAGGATATTTTTACGCCCGATACATAAGGGGGGGCTGAGATTTTTTTTTCTTTTTAAAACAATAAATATATCTTAGAATTTCAACTGAAATGATTGAGGGTCTTAACATCTGGCGTTGCTATCGTACCCCCCGAGCCCAGGCGTAGCGCCATCCCTCGACTTGTTCCAGAGCCAGCCCAAGGTATTAAAGAGAGCACTGATTGGGCTAAAAAAAATGACACTTATGTAATGGATCTGTACAGTATACGTAAAAACGCTGTCAACACTGAAATTCACCCCCCTGAAAAACGCAATCATGATTTAATGCGGTTTTTTATGACTACATTCAGTACATTTTAATGACACACATTATTTATGGACGGGCACAGCTTTTTTCCCCCCTCACAGCAGCATGATTACGTCTGTGAAAGAAGATGACAAGCCTTGCAATATTGTTTACTGCCTTGCTTGTCTTGTTCTGTTGTCACCTACTGTCAGCAAATGTGGATTAATAGTTACCCACATTCATATGCTCGGCTCTACTCATGTTCATCCAATCTGTGAAAATATAAAGGTGATCAGCACAATATTTTGGATATTATTGAGGTCACAGGTGTGCAGTGTTCATGGTTCACTATACATAGAGACAAACAACCATTCACACCGATGGACGATTTAGAGACTCCGATGAACCTATCATGCAACATTATGGGATGTGGCAGGAAGAGGGATTTAGCAGAGAAATATGAATTGCTCCCCCCCAAAAAATAAAGGGAACACTTGGAGTTACGTTGCATTGTTTCAGTGTTCCCTTTATTTTTCATTTCAATTTACTCACAAATATACAGTGTGAATGCTGTGCCCGTTTAACAATGATACTGTTGTATGTATAGCAACTGGTGTATACATAGGTTAATTGTATTACAAAGACAATACGGATTGGCATTTATTCAAGAATATGTTCATTATTTTGGTTAATATTTGTGTTTATATCAGTTTAGAACTGCACTGCATCACATTGAGTGAGAGACAGTGCAGTTCTTAACCAGTACAAACTACAGTCACAAGAAGAAAAATATCATAGTGTTAAATTAATATCAGTGAATGGAGCAGGACCATTAATAAGTGGGAACTCATATCTATATTTGGAGCCTTTTATTTTGTCTTGAAAGCAGAATGGGAGTGCAAAATTATTTTGAACTACAGTACATTTTATTCTTCCTTTGTATTCATTATTCTCATTAATTATTACTAAGATTATGAGCAGGGACATCTCGTGTTGAGCACGTCTGCTTCACAGTCGAGAGGACATCGGCTCGAATCTCAGCGTAGGCCTTCCTGTGCAGTGTAAACATGTTTTGCCTCCTCTACTTTGGATTTCTGCAGGTAACGAGACAATCCATAAGATGTCCAGCAGAATACATTATTATTGACAAGCCTACACTTCCTACAGCTCTTAACGATTGGATCTCATTAGATTTAGCTGGTGTATCTTGAGTCCAGTGTGTTTAATAGCGTGAGGCAGTTAGCCCTTTTTCTGCTTCGCTCCTCATAAAACATTAGCTATAGAAGAAAATTGGGACAGGTTTGGCGTAGGCTGAGACAGTGGCGAGCATGCTCAATGTTGGTCATTCATTAACAGAAGCAGCCAGGTCGAAAAGTGCCTGTGAGACATAGATAAAAAAAAGCGCTTCATTAGCACAGTGCACAGCAATGAGCCGCTGATGAAATTAACCCCCCCAAAAAAAGAGAGAGATAGATCATACTCAGCATGTTTGAGATTGCCATTGGGTTATCGCTATAATGATCTCTAATATTACTCACTGAATCATTGGGGAGAGAGTAAACCAATCGATAAGTGAGCGAACACAGCCGCGTGGCTGTGTGTTATTGATAGTGAAGGGAGGTGGTAGACTGACTGAGAATGTGTAAGTGATGAATTCGGACATCTTTGAGAAAATATTCCATAAAGAGAGGCGGCTCGCCAGATAAGAGAACCAAGTGGCTGCTTGGGGCCCTGAGACCACTTTGCACATATTAAATAATAAATAAAATATGTGATACAAACATCAAAATACAATCCAGTGGAAATTTCACCATTGTACCGGAAGTCAAGCAGATGTGATGTCATGGTCAAATGATCTTCAGGACCCCATAAATACTTGATCCATCACTGCATTTGTGAGTGCAAAGTCAATCACTGCACTGCAGGAGTCTGTGTCCAATTCAGCGACGCCCTGCGTGGACAGGCATTTACAAAACCTGATCAATCTTATTGATCGTCTGCAGAGCAGAGACAAAAGTCGCAATAGTGATCGGAGGGACAAAGAAGTCAGCACATCAGCGTGTGATCTGGATTGCCCAGGGGCGCATCATGTCCCCCTTGAAGTGACAGGTCTGAAATCCGCGGTGAGCTCCCTGAAAAGGAGCGCAAAGCTTAAACGGCACAGACACTACACGGTCTCTCAGAGCAGCCGCTTTGACGTGAGGGTGCACTCAGCAGGAGTGGATGAAGCTCGAGACGTTTGTGGAAATTGAAAACGAGAAAGAGGAGGCTGACTTTGTATGCAGAGCTGAGGAGGACGCTTGCCACGTCTGGATGCAAAAGGTCAACAGTGATCTATTGCGATCTACGACTGTATTTTAGTCAAAGGGGTTGATGACTTTACCAAACTTGCAACAATGCAATTGCAATTTTATTCTCATGATCCGCACTTTCAAACACTGTGTACTGGAATCGCAGGGAATAATCCAAATGTCCAGTGAGATACGTGTTTGATGCCGTTTTTTTAGTTAAACAAAAGGCAGCCATCACCTTATCATGGGAGAGGGGTTTACAAATGATCCAAGCTATACTTGTGTCTCTGGTAGGATCACTCAAGGCAAACAAGTGCAGGGTATGGGATGTGTCAAAGCACTGCTCCCACGATGAAGACAAAAGTAAATTGCCCAGACAGAGCTCACCAAGGCTCCCCCATACTGGAGGCAGGCCTGAAAGTGCTTAGCCCCTGGGAGACAGGCCTACTCCCATTTGGCCAGGCGGGGCACAATCCAAAGACAATGTGGGTCCCGCTTTCCTTCAGTCACCACTATTGGGCGGGGCTAAGGTTGCAGTGTCAGCTGGGTGGTGGCTAAAGAGAGTCTGAGCGTGAGCAACTGCTGACCTTGACGCAGGACATTGGGGGTTGGTCAGGAGAATACTTGAAAGACCTCGTCAATTCCATTCGGCTTTAGTTGGGAGATTTAGTTCGGCTTTAGTAGGGAAATTATAACTATAACTTCAGTGGGATGAATTTTGGCCTAAAACGAACTGGAAGAAAAAGTAGCACAGCAGAATTGATCAAGACTTTTAATATTTCTATTTTGGATGATGTACGCACAACGGACAAACAACACAAAAAAGTGATTCGGCATTAGTTTTTTTTGTTGTTTTGTTTTTAACATGAGATGACTCCACAAACACTGCTAACAGAGCCACCTGCGAATCAATCGATATAAAAGGTGATAGATGCGTTCACCTCGGAGAGCTGATGAAAAGGCCATCAGTGCAGTGGCCGAAAAGAAAAAAAAAAAGAAAGAAATCCAATTCATCTTCAGAGTACAAGGGCGAGAAACTGAGCGCTGTCCGAGCCAACCAAGACACACACTGATTACTTTAGTGTTAAGAACAGCCACTTCATCATTTACAAGTAGTCTTTCTTAGCCTTCATCTCAGTTGACATTGTGTTGCCCTGATGCAAACAGACACATCTACCAACAGAAAATTAAAGAATGGAATGACTACAATAGAGCTCGGAGGGCTGTTTCAGTCTATAGAAAGTCCAGATATGGCTGTCAAAAGGAAAGAAAACATGAACAAACATACGAATGAAGCCAAGACCATCTGCCTGAAGCTCACACGTACATAAGAAGCTTTTGAGCATCTTGGGGGTTGGTCTGGGAGGAGGGCAATTCAGCACATAGCACCCTAAATAAATATATTGTGATGTGAATGCCGAGGCGGCATTCTGTTGATTCTCTACAATAAGACGATGACATTTGGCTCAGGTCGGACCAAGAGCTCAACCTGCACATTTGGATTATTTAATTTCATTTAGAAGGAGATAATGACACTTACAAACTCCATTAGGTTGAAACTGAATCTAAATGGGGCCAATAAATGATGAAAAACCAATAAGGAGCTGGTAGAAAGACAGAGTATGCGGCAACCAGTGTGTCCAGCACTGCAAATCAGTGTGACGTGGTCCACAAGGAGGAGAGGCAGACGGCCAGCATCTGGCCCGCCATTTCTTTTTTTAGTTTCCCCCCCTTCTCTCAGTTCTTCAGGACCGCTTCGTAGCTCTGGAACACGCACTGGGAAACTTCGGGGGCTCTGCATCTCAGGGAGACCTGAGAAAGATCAGAAGCAGGCTTTAACCACACGGCAACAGGTTGAAAATTCACAGCAAGTGTTGATGTCCATTTATGTTTGAAGGTTGCTGATTTCGTTCATCACTTGTTTATAGAGGATTTGGTTGGATTTTTTGCAGACAATAAAAAGTGTGTATGCTCCAGTTGGGATGATAGGCTTTTGAAACATAAAATATTGAGAACAAGACAAATCATTTCAAGTTATTTCACCATTAACATGACCTGCAACATTGAGATATATTCAAGAGGGGAGGTAAAATAACTGAGTCAAGGAGGTTGCACAGGTGTGCATACTTGGGGGATGCGGCTGTGTTCCGAATTAACCAACCACAATCAAACGAGGTAAAATGGGAGTCACACATCTTCCACCAGTTTAAGTGCCTCTGACTGACCGCAAATCAGTTCTTTGCTCTTCCTTCTTTTCCCCCATTTTGAAGAGTTGTTAAGTCGGATATTTAATTTACCAGCAGCTGTTACTTGTAAAATGTACAAATTAAAGGGAACACATTTGAGTGTGTGTGGGTGTGTGTGTGTGTGTGCGCGCGCGCGCGCCCGCCCGCCC
>NW_017805009.1:3218531-3276024 GCF_001891065.2 Hippocampus comes
ACACACACACACACACACACACACACAACAGATTTCAGTGACGTGGTAAAATGAAGAGTTTATGCTCAAATCCAGTTTAACCAAAACCCACAATTACCATCTGAAGAGGGGGAGTAGGGGGACACAAACGGGGCAACATAATTGGTCACACAGTTGCTATGGGGACACGAGATAGCAGATGAGAATGTGTCCAAAAGATGCGCCCCCTTTCTCCAACATGTCCAACTCAGCTTTGTTTCTCTTATTTTGCTTCCACGCTTGCAGAGTTCGATGTTGAGTGTCTAAAGTCAAACTCATTCACTCATAGTAGAGATATGGAGTGCAGAAGTGGGACGGGACTATAATATTCAAGGGCAAGACATAAAGCGTCATGGAAGAATTGAAGCCAATTAAGTTTCTTCTTAAGGGAGAAAGCTGCAAAAGTGAAACTATTTTACCTCTGTGTTCAGCTGCTGTAACAATTAGTGTTAACATATTTTTTTCCAGAGTGCAACATAGGCCGGAAAAAAAAAAAAAAAAAAAAACGCAGTGGCAGGGTATCACTGTCTTTCTCATCTAAAAATAGCCTCTGCCGACGTAGCCTCAACGTGCCGTGCCAAGGAACAAAGTGCAAGCAGCCAGCAGCTCGGAGGCAAGTGACAGAACAAATAGTGAACACGGAGCATCAGCTTTTCTTTTCATCGCTAATGAGCAATAACCTCAATGTAGCATCCAAACACATACATACACACACGCATACACACACAAAATGCTGAGTCTAAATTTAAGTCAAAGAAAGCGAAATCATCAAATGCAAACTGTTAGCAGCATATATTAAAAGTACTGTAATAAACATCAATTTAAATGTGGTTTAACTTCAATTTGTGGCTCACAGAGATGCAAGGAATAACAATCAATGGCCTGTCCACACGGTAGTTACGGTATTTTCCGCACTATAAGGTGCTTCGGATTATCAGGCGCACCTTCAATGAATGGCCTGTTTCAAAACTGTTTTCATATAGGGCGCCCCACATTATAAGGCGCATAGAATAGAAGCTACAATAGTGGCTGCGGTTGCGTTATGCACCCACTAGATGGAGCTACGTGAAAGGAATACAATACAGTTTTATTTCTAAAGAGCTTTCACAACCGCTGCAGCTGAGACAAAGTGCTTTACAGAATATTTAAAACACTACGTCCAAGAAATCAGAATATTGATCCATATTTAAGGCGCACCGGATTATAAGGCGCACTGTCGACTTTTGAGGAAATTGAATGCTTTCAGGTGCGCCTTATAGTGCGGAAAATACGATACATCCGCCATCCTAAATGAGATCCCATTGAAGTGTTGTATTAAACATTTCATCTTTGAAAAATGCCTAGTAGAATAGAAATGCACGACACATACATACATACATACTATGCTGCTGTGTCGTTCTATACCAGGGGTCGGGAACCTTTTTGACTAAGAGAGCCATAAAAGTAAAATATTTGGAAATGTATTTCAGTGAGAGATATATATATATATATATATATAGCTATTTTAAAAGTGATTTCAACAAAATGTCAGTATAATAAGCTATAATAAGCCTCTGAATGTATTTTTAAAAATAATTTTGTGATAATACTCACCATTAATGTGAATGGTTTTCCGTTCCTCACAATTGCTAAAAATCCAGCAAAACTATCGGAATGAAAGTCATCTTGCCGGGTCCATACGCGAAGTTACTGCTGGATAGCTGGCACACTGCTCAGTAGCTAGCTCGCTTCCTTTCGGCGATCTCTCGCACAGTGTTGTGATGCGAACGTAGCATGGGGCGTGTCAAAGTGCCGCTCTGCATTCGACCGTTTCAGCGATGGTATTTTGACGTTGCAAATCAGACACACCGCAGAACCCGTTCTCTCCACAAAGGCGAATCCTTCGGTCCATTCGTCCTGAAGTCTACCAAACTCGTCATCTTTTTTTCTTTTCGCCATCTTATTCGCTAAGGATTAGCTTTGAGCTAATGGCCGAGCGGGTTGATTCAAAAGGGGGCGTATACCTGTTTCCACAGCAACGGCAACGTTAGCCAGTATCATCCAATCAAAATGGCTCCTGGAGCCAACTGCAGTCCAAACAGGAAATAAGCAGTGAAAAATCGATCGATGGATGCATTAATAAACAAACGAGAATATTTTTTTTATCTGCGAGCCAGATGCAATCATCAAAAGAGCCATATATGGTTCGCGAGCCATAGGTTCCCGACCCCTGTTCTATACTATTAAAAACTACTTTGTACACCATAAGCCCATATTGCTGCAATTTTTGATGCAGCTATTGCATTGTATTTTATTAGATTGTGCAGTTGTACCTAATTAGGTGGGTGACTTGATCGATACATACCGCATTTCTCACATGGCTGTGCAACAGTTTAAAATTATGATTACTGAAAAAGAACAATAAGTTGTCAAACGGAGTCATCTCAGTAGAAAAGAAAAAAAAATGTGAGCAGCAGCAGCAGCCTGGATGTCACAGCAAGGATGTCAATCAGGACCCATCTTCCAGAAAGTCGAAGCCAAACATGATCCATCAAGGCTGAGACAAGCTCAGACACAAAGCATCACCAAACAAGCATGCACCGACAAACATTCACACACACATACACAAACTAATATTGCCATCTTAGAGCAATCACCGCCTGCCTTCCAAGTCACTCTCTCTTCCTACTCTCTCATTATTGCACATCAGTATCTATTATCTCTTCTTTTTTTTCATTTTTTTCCATTTGTTTTCTAGTCAGGCACTGACTGTAGAAGAGATTCCTGTCAATAGAAATGTTCCATTGATTCCCTCATTCATCTACAGTTCGACTTACCATTAAACAAAAAGAAAGGTCAGAAGGAGATTGCTGAGACTACTCAAATTGTCTTAAGAACTCTCAAATAAATTCATTAAATCTGAAACTACTGCCCTATAGTTTTCTGGTCATATAAAGGGGTGGCAAAACCATGCCTGTTTTATCCATCATCTGAACCACTTTATTTTCACAAGGGTCGAATCTAAATTCCTACTAATGTTTCTAGAGGAAAATGGTGTTTTGCTATGCCCAGTTTAAATTTAAGTGTAAAATGTTGATTTTCTAAAAATGAAAACCAGTTGGCCATTTATTAAGTTGAAATGTGTTTTGTCTTCTGTATCTTTAATCAAGCAAAAATACATACAATATATATTTTTTGAATTTCCAGTTGTAAAAACACCACAACAAATGGAGCTCCAAAAGTTAGTAAGTCAGACACTGACAGCTACGCACTCTGTGTTTTTCAGTTTGTTTTTTTTTCCCCCATCCAAAAATGCTTTGCGCTGGCTATGGGGTACTTGGCAGAAAAAAATATGTCACAAGGGGGTAGATCATTGGGAAGAGGTTGGTAACAACTGCTTTAGATGTTGTCCTTGTTCCTTTGTGAACTCCTGAATGAGTCATCGCTGAGCTCTTGGGGTAATTTCTGTCAGCTGGCCACTCGTGGGAAAAATCACCACTGCTCCTTCCTTTCTCAATTTGTGGATAAAAGCTCTCATGATGATTCGCTGGAGTCCTAGACTTTTAGGAATGGCTTTGTAAACGACACGTTTCCAGACTGATTTATTCTTATTGTTTAATTCTCATTCATCTGTTCTTGAATTTCTTTGGATCATGGCATTTTGAGATCTTTCGGCCGACTTCATTTTGTCAGACAGGTCCTATTTAGGGGAGCCCTTGTTTGAACAGGTCTGGAGGTACTCGGGCTTGGATGTGGCCAGTGAAAATTAAGTGAAATATGTGATTTGCCATAGCAAATTCCTGACTTATTATTGGTTGACATAGCACATTTTGATTCATGTAATTTATTGATATGTATATACTGATGTTAAGGCAAGACATAATATAAGGTTGGCCTTGGTGTAGAGAACAAACTTTTTGGGTGTTGGCCTTACGTTGAAAATGTTAAGAAACCCTGTGTGAACTCACCGTGTAGTTGGGGTTTCCTGCCTGGGCCCTAAGCTCTGCAAGCACCCAAATTCCATTGGTGAGTTTCATGGACTGGTAGAGCATGTCCTGACCCTCCACAGTTCGCTTGGCTATGGTGAAGATGTTGCTGCCCTGCAGTTTGCTTGAGGCCGCATCTTTGAAAACAAAGAGTCATCTGAGCCACAATATGACTGCAGGTCAGGACTTACAAATAGTCAATAATTCACTAATAAAAGGTCTTCCACAAAAGGCCTGACTTGCTGATGTGATGCACTGACTAGCCTATAAAACACGAATTTTATTTCCCCTCACAAGAAAAAGAATTATCTGCAAAGGAAAATATCCATTAAGAAGTCATTAGCATTTCTTCTCAAGCTCAGATCCTTAATTGGTTGCATAAAACCAAGTATCCAACACAAAAATTGACTGATGGTAATGAATTGTGGTTCAATACAATTTACTTCAAATGAATTTCATCTTAGTTAGGCTATATGATCTGTGGTGCCACTCGACGGTAAAGTGCTTCCTTCACACCTGCGTTAAGATGACAGTCGTTGAGCTGGAACTTGGACTCATTTTCATTCGGAATGTCTTTCCACGTGGCAAGGAACACCTGTCGCTCTGCACATAAAAAGACAAGCACTGGGTAAGTCCAAAGTCTTAGTGCTAATGAGACAAGATCATCAAATAAGATTGGCATGGGGGATACTGGGTGTGGGACCCAACAGCAACACACATCAGATCTACATGTATAAAAATCGCATACAGTCTGAACCTCCACATTACATCTAAAAGGCAATCTGCCAATAAGGCTTTTACTGACAGATGCTAGCCTTAGCTACATTAGAGGGATTTGAGGGCATTGAGTGAAGAGCTGCAGCAAAAAGCACTAACCCATCTTCCCGTCCTCTACGAAGAGCATGCTGATGGGATACTGGCAGCTGAAGTAGAAGACATCAATGTTGTTCTTAACGGCCACCTAGGAGACCGGCGGTTTTCAAGTGGGATGGAAGAAGATAGCAGGAGAAAGCAATGCAAAAATAATTAATTACTTGTCAAGTGTTGTGTGAAATATCATTCGTAGTCACACATACCTTATGTCACATTAGCACAAATTTTATTCACGAAAGGAGCAACTCTCCAGCTACATCAGGCCCATGTACACAGCCTGCCTTTCAAATAAAAATATTATAATAGTGTTCTATTTTGGAATGGATCTCCCATTCTGATTACCTCATTTAGCACTGAAGAAAAATAGCAAAAACATTATTTTTGTACGAGGCAGTGCAGTGGAGCTCTACCATTAACTACAACCTCAATAATATATAAAACATAGTAAATTAATTACTCTGTGATGGGGAGTGGCTACCACTAATTCTACAGCCTCAATAATATATAAAACGTACTGTTGAATTAATTTCTCTCCAACTGTGAGGGCCAATGAAGACAAAAACTTGTTCATTATAAATGCATGTTTGTCTGCCACTTTGGATAAGGGCTGCTGCACATCAAGCAACATGATCAAATGAGACTGAACTGAGGTTGTGCAACTAATTCTGACAAGCGGCAACTAATTTTGCTGTGATTCGAAATTCGAATTGCCGCCGAATGGCGTTGCAACATCGCAAATACAACAGGCAACCAAACGTACCATGTCGCATCACATGATCTTTCACAACAATAATGACGTTTCGGGGTATGAGGCGAGATCCAGCTGGCCACCGCCAAGCTGTACCAATACATTATATGCAGCATGGATATATTGTGTTTTACAAAAACAATGAACTATATTTAGAATTTCCTCTGTCCTCTGGCTTGAAAAGCAAAGCGTCGGAAAAATTCGCAAGTTCAGTCATGGAATGGTTATATGTGGCCAAGAGCGAGCCACTTCTTCCTTGACAATCATGCCTTGTTTGTTGGTAAATAAGAAAACTGACACAGTACATGATGTAGAACCTTAAAATGATTCCGAATAAGAACACCAGCAGTCGCAGCTTTTCCATTGCAACATGTCAGTTGGCGTGTTGCTGGGAATCACCGACTGTAATCAGTGTGCTATTGTTCAGATCAGTCACGCAATGGTAGTGTAATTGTACATTCTTGTAATGCAGTACATACAGCTCCTTTGGTGTCGACGCCGTGTGTTTAATTCATGAATAGATCCCCAATGCCCAGCCAGTGCCAGTCCTAAGCCTGGATTTAAAAAAAATGGATGGGTTCTGTCAGGTAGGGCATGTGGTGTATAAACCTAGCCAAAAAAATCATGTGAGTGACTCGCTGTGGTGACTCCTGATGGGACAAGACGATAGTCATATGAAGTGTTCTTTTCAGTCGCTTTCAGTCACATTGAATGGTGTGGAGCAGGCTTAATTCGTCCAATTCCATCACTTCAAACTTTATTTTGACCAAGTAATGCACGCCCAAACTTTCCATGGTTAAAGCCCTACCAAAAGCGCGAAACCCCGCCGATTAAATACGGCAGTCTCCACCACTCTTACACCTGTTTTGTCATTTTATGTTAACTGTTCTGTTGATGGCGGCGCGGGTACCCGCAGCGGCTCCTCTCTCGTCTGTGTTTGCACTGTGGTTGAGAGGAAAGAAATTTCATCTGTGCTGTATGTTTCACATAAAGCATATTTGACAATAAAGTTGACTTAACTTGACTTGCCAACAGCGTGCGAACTTGTAAGATTGAATGAACAAGCAATTTGAATTCTTAGTAAAAGATAAGATTACACGTCCAAAATAGCGCACACAATCGTTTACACAGTGTAGAAGCAATTTAACATCTGCTCTTTGGGATTTTAGGAAATCAGACAGAAGTTGCGACTGAAGACCACCTAAATGAGTAACAGAAGAACATTTTTAACACAGAGCCAGGGAGATAAAGTGGAAGTGCTAATGAATGATTAAAGAGGCTGCAGTTAATGAAGCAATCTGCTATCTTAGCTAAACTGATCACTTGGGGGTTTGGCACCCCGCTCAACGCAGCAGGTGACTGCCATTAATTATGAATAGCCTGCAGTCACAATGCCCCCGTTCAAAGCCGCTATATCTTTTCTCTTGAATGTGAATATTTGCCATAAAAGGTTTCAGTCAGTGTGGAGGCTACAAAAACTGCAACCACACATCAGTGGTTTAAAGAGTACTCGAAATAATGTTCTGGCACACTACGTTCCATCAGCACTAAAAAATGACAAAAGCTTCTTAAAATAAAAAAAAAAAATAAAAAATTCTCAAAGAGGGTGACGAAACAAGAGAGTGGTGCCCATCAAAGCGGAGTAGAAAGCCCGAGAAGGGCATAGAGAAACAAAGTAGCCACTGGTTGCATTGCCTGTTTTTTTAGAAGCTCTCATCTTCTTTCTATTTTAGTGTCGGACGTCTATGGATGAAGCATATGTAAAGTAATTTAAAAAACTATATAAATAAAATTGGTTAGTATTTAATTACCATTGTATATTCTAAACATCACTAATACAGATGACATGTTTATTAAATTAAACACAAAGGCCACACTTTTGTGTCACTGTAAAGGGTGGTGCTTGGAGAGATGATTCTTGATCAGAGATGGGCAACTTTTTGTAGGGGAAATTATAAACATGTTTCCTGTACTACAAAGGACCCCTACATATTTGCAGTTTAGCATCGCCGGATTCACCAATTTTTTTCTGCATTTATTTTCCCTGTTCATTTTTGAGGAGACAATCCCCATGTTTCGTGGAAAACGCATTTGGAAGGCTTCTCATCATGATTTGAAGAATTCTTTGGTTTTACTAAAGAAAAAAAAAAAAAAAAAAAGAAAAAAATGCCTCTTACATTTTCCCAATGATTTTCAATGGCCATCAGTTATTTGCAGCTTTTCACTATTCGTGGGCCGGCACACATTTTGTGCATATTTAAAATGAAACTTTTGTCATGCATCTGTTTCGGAAATGCACGGTCTTATGTGGCTCACCAAGTAGCGCTGAAGAAAAATTGTGGCCCCCAATAACATTTAGTTAAACATAACTGATCTAGATAAATTCAAAAGATACATGTAATACCCAGCAAGTCTTCCACCCTCATCCGAAGAAGTAAACGTTTTGAGTGTGTTACCTGCAGGTTGTTGAGAGGCTCCATCTTCATGACAGGGCCCACAGTGTTGAGAGGAAGGACCGCTTCTATACTCTGGTTAGGACTAACTGGAGTAAGAACCTGGAGAGGACCAGCAGGAGCCAAACCAAAACTAAAGCCGGAGAGGAGCAAAAGAGTGTTATGGACAGAAATGTATACATTCACTGGTAACACCTAACTAACAGGGTGTACCTATTTCTGTTGAACTGAATGGCAAAATCAGTCATGACACTCATTGCTTTATTTGTGAGGGTCATCTCCATTTGAACGACCCCAGCTCGACGACCAAATGTGCCTGAAATTTCCAGACCCTTAGCCTTCATAGCTGGAAGCCAAAGCTAGAAAAAGAACATTTCGATCAAAAGAAAACCGGCGGTGTTCTCAAGTCATTCAACAGCAAGTATTCTTAATACTCACCGTTTTAGGAGGTACATAGGCTCCCATCGGCATACCCACTCCACCGCCAAGATCAAACAGGTCGTCAAGACCCCCACTTACAGGGGCGGTGAAAGAAGGCGGTCCGGCAGTGGGCGGTGCACCAAAGCCAGCTGTCATCTGCAGGTCACAAAACAAAAATCAGTTGATCGATGCAAAGTCGCTCGAAGGTTGAGGTAAATTGTAACAACTTACAGCAGGACTGCCACCAAGGTCTACACCAAGCTGGAAATGAAACAAAAAGTTAGGTTATTGAGTTGTGTAACGTCAAGTGATATTGTGCAGGTCTGAGGTGGTTGGATGATGAGTGAGCAGCTGCAAGCATGGGCACTAGGGGAGCAGATAGAACATTTTACTGGGCATACAGTACACCTACGACTGAGTATACACTGCTTGCTAACGGTGGTGAACGTGATGTAGTGATGACATCAAACAAGGATAATGCTAAACTATTGAGTGTAGGAAGTGGGGTGCTACTACAATACACATAGGTAACAGGTCCCAAAAAAAAAACTCTGTCAAGACTGAAAACATTAACGAAGGCACAGATCAGGTGAACTGGAACAGTAATCTAGAGGTCACGGTGGTACATCATGGGACAAGAGTGAATTCAAGCCTCTGGCAAGTGAGGTCCCCCGGACCAACCTCAGTTGGGCTGTAATCTGGGGGCGATGGGGATTGATGGGGGGGCTGTGGTGATTGAGGAGTATCCCTTCGCAGGGGAACGGGCGGCTGATTGAAAGATGAGAAACAAGAGATGGGGCTCTGGTTCCAACTACATTTACAGTATATCTGGGTAATAGGTGATAAATGATATGCATGATTTAAAAGAAAAAAAAAAATCACAGTTGGACAAATTCATTCTAATGCTTCATAAAATGGTCTCAAAACGTTCCCTGCCCTCAGTGTTGTTACCGGCTCAGACTCATCCCCCATCTGTAGGTGCAGCATTGAACAAGGGAGGAAAAACATATTGTGACCATAATTTTAAAACGGCATAGTAGTATAAGAAAAAAAGAAAGACAGCACAGGAGGCAGAATTAAAAGGAATTGTTGAAAGGCTTTACCAGGCTGTCCAGTCCTCCACCTAGAAGGTCCATAGCACCCATCTGCATGGCAGAGGAGGGTGGTGGTGGTCCAGTTGTGGTTGTAGGTGTCAGATCCAGATTGAGCAGATCTCCAAGAAGGTCCTGGGATGGGATGACGGCAGGGGGTGCCTCAGAAGCAACAGGAGCAGAACCTGTGTCTGGACTCTCCACGCTTTCCCCGCTAGCAGAAAGAGTGAGAAAAGTCAAATGTCAGCCCTGTCTGGAAGAAGACTTTGCTTTCCAGGCTGGGGTCAATTAATACAGTATTCTTTCAAAACTGTAGGAGCCAAATATGTTAATTCATATTTGGATAAAATGGGATTCGTGTTCATGCTGATGAATAGGGGCTATTAGATGATTTACATATTAAAATGTCGATAGTTCATGTTTACAATAAATAATTAGTTCCCAGGATTCACTACACATGCAGTGAATATGTGGATAATCTCAAAAGTTTTCAAATTTCATTGTGTTCATATTTGGAGGGCAATGGGGTCAAGCAAGCATCGAGTGGACCCACAGCTTGTTTGTTTTTCTTTCTCCCTTTATTCCCCCATTCTATATTTTTGTCATCCTGAAAAAAACGTTCTTAACATTGCTCTAATGTTGAAGTAAACAACGATAGAGAACCAAGAGAACAGTCCGGATTTCTTTGTTTTTCTCTGATGAAGTTGTGGATGACAAGCTAGGATTTTATTCATTAGGAATTTACAGGAACCATCACCATGATTCATCATTTTCATTCAAAGAATTTGAAGTACTCAGAGGAATGCAAATGCACTTCAGATGTGCTGTGCCTGCAGTGTTATGCTCAAACAAGAGAGTAACTCACGATCCAGCACTGCCGGGGAGTCTCTTGTGCTGAACACCACGGCTGCCCTCAACAAAGGCGCTGGGTGGCTTGTGATAGACGGAGGCCAGAGTACCAATGTGGCATATGAGCTCCTCCAGCAGTGTGGGTTCAATCAAGTCGGTCTCTTCAGAGATCAGAGGCTTCTCAGCCAGAACCACCTCCTTAGCAGCCACTGGGTCAGTGGAGAGCAGACGCCAGTAGATGTAGCCTCGATCCCTAAGGTCTGGATTATCGGAGTCCTGCAGAAAGATACAATAGGGGGGAAACATTCACATCCATATGTCCATTCAATTAAGAGCAGTCGCTTGAATTACTGGCATGGAACTGGTGTAATCTTACCTGAGTTGCCAGACTGAGGACCTGCTGCACCAGCTCTTGGGTCTCAGTTGGCTTCTTGAGGAATAACTTAACAATGGCTGTTAAAAGCTGCAACTGCACCTGCAGCACACAATGAAAAGAAGCAGAACATGTTCAAATCTCCCCAACAATTACCTGAAATACATTTACTTTGCCCAAGGTTAACTGTTAAGACGGAATCTATCTGCCCAATTTTTTTTTTTTTTTTTACAACTGCCTTTATTCACGCACACGGCATCACAATAACCTCACCCGACTGCTCAGGTTTCTCATAAATGCCAAAACATTTTTGACAGTTAGATTCGACTGTGCGCAATTTAAGCAAACAAACCGAATTTCCCAACCGTGACAGTGAGCCCAGGTTGCATATTGACATTAAAATGGTCATCAGCTTGCATTCTCATGAACCCACCTGAGTGCTTTCATCATGGAAACCCTCCAAAAAGCTCTCAAGTAGTTCATCAGCATTGTCGATACGCTCAGCATACTCCCCCACAATCCAAATCATGGCTGCACGCGCTTCCGGCTCATCCAGCGAGTCCAGGTTTTCACACAAAGTAGCAATCACACTCTCATACCTGCAAATGTCATGAGATGCACTTAAATAGTGACAAATTCATGAGAAAGGAGATGCATTGCGCCTATAAATCCAGTTGGACTGGTTTGTTAATGAATAAACCAGGGATGGACAATTGCTCTCACTCTGAGAGGCCCTTTGTTTATTAAAATCCATAAATAAATTTGGAAAAAAAGACATTTTTGTACTTGGAATTTAACATCAGCAAAATGTGGGGAAACACTGTAGTACACCGTGAGAAGGCCAAATCATTTCTTTGCAAATTTGAAATGACTTGCAGGACAAACATAGTACCTGACCAATATTAAAATTTTGTGTGAGTTGGTTTTTGTGGAAAAATGCACAAAATGAGTTCCTGCACGTCATTTTGGCTCACTGTTCAGCAGTTTGTGCCGGTCTTTGAATGGTAATTCACAGTCTGTGGTTATATTTTAATTGTTCAAGTGCTTTGTTGTTGACAGCTGGATCGTTTAAATACGGCTTCAACATGAAATACATTAGGCTTCTCTCTTGTACATTTGTTCAATAAAGAGACGTATGGACATATTTTATCCATATTTACAATGGCATTTTTGTCAGACAACTGGCTAGGAAGTATAGTCCCCCCACCCCTCCATCATTTAAATTACCAATCCATGGAATAAACCTTTCATATTTAAATCACACGTAACCATTGCCACCTCCCACCCCACAGATGCCATTCCCTTCCTTGGGGCATGGCAAAGATTGTTAAAATGGGCAAAAATGCATGAGAATACTTTTGTTGATAATCAGTAAACAGTACTCAAGTATAGCAGTACATAAGTTATTCAAATAGAAATAACCGTACAGAAATACCACATGTAGATTTGATGATGGAACACAAAAGACCATCACAACGATGCTGTTTTTCAGAGTACAAAGAATATATGGCTGTATGGTTGTCCGCTGATGTCGCTACCGTTTGTTTTCATTCATAAGTGGTGTAAAGGTTTTACACATACCGCAATATTGATGCTGATTTTGTTAGCCCATCTAAGGCATTTCCAGTTATGTGTTAGGATTCAGGTAGCAGACTTGTGTGAGGCAAAATTAGGTGATTTGGTTAAATATTTCATAAAACTCACAAGCGGTTATTCTTAAGTCGAGGTAGACTATACTGTATAGCGTTGTTAGTTACTCCTCAAGTCTTGCCATTGCATGTCACACAAATGTAATTGTATGACAATGTGAAGCGTTGGAGTCGGGCTAGAACAGGCATGACGAACATCTTAATCGTGTGGAAAATGGCCTGCAGTAAATGGTCAACTCGCCTACACATGCACCGAGAGATGAAACGTGACCAGACAGGTACTCTCTGATGTCTCGTGATGACCTTTATCATCTACTGTGCATCGATCGCTTTGTCTTTCTGCAATAAATGGTGTGCAACATCGATTTAATGGGCTGATAGGGGAGGGGGAGTTTTGAACCATTTAACCACAGACATTCGGCCAGATCAAGGCAATCATTGTTCTCCTCCATGTTTCACTTTTTATCTTCTGTTTGTGTACATGCTTGTGGGTGGTGGGTGATTTTTATAACGTGAAGCACTTTGAGTTGCATTGTAATATTTGAAAATAAATACATGATTGATTGATATGCAGTCGCCCCACACCTTGACTTATTCATGCCTTCACAGACACCTTTATTGCCATGCAGAGAATTAAAAATGGTAAAAATTGTAATTCATATAAAACAAGTGCAAGGTCGCTACTTGCCACAGGACTGTAATCGTAAAAAATAAAACCTTAGTAATAATGGATTCTAGTGATTCTGCTACTGACGTGTTACGTGGATTGTCCGTGGAGTGATATAAGTTCTGACGGTCTATGAGGCAGTAAAGGTGTCCGACTGTGATTTGTGATTGGATGAGTGAGTCAGACGGGGTGACTGGATGAAGAAAGAGGAGCTTGCCGGCGTGTCTGTAGGGTGAAGGCTTGACTGAAACACAACCTAGAATGCTTTGTTTTGGGCATAAATACGGCCAACATTCACCATTCATGTTCAAAAGAAAGATGGCTGATCAAGCACTATTCATTCTTATTTCATCACCTAAACAGACGCGACAGTATTTTCTCTGTCTTTACACTGTGACAGAAAGCCATTTGGTAAATACGACGATGGCTGTTTTGAGGATTTTAGTTGTTTGCCAGTTAAACGTTGACAGGTGGCTTTTCAAATGAGCATTCATAGCACTTGTGTTTTGCTGTACACATCTTTTGCAAGACAACATGGTACAAGTCTCATTTTTAGTTCAATATTTGCACATGCCTGAGCTCGATTTCAGTGAGGTGACGGTTATTAATGCCAAAACATGTGATCGGCAATTAATCAACTTCAAACTGAGTCATTGCAGTGTAGTAAAGTCGAAGCGTCGACTTGTCACTAATTGGTTCAAACCCAAGTGTCTACATCACCATCAGTGACTTCAGGCTGGCATTAACGGGGATCATTCAAATTGTGCATTTTGTTGCAGTCGCTTTAGTATGCTGTCTATCGAATAGATGTCGGATTTTTAGCCACATGTGGAAGAGGCCTGATTCTGATATCCAACCAAAGTTATCCAAACTGTGCATAGGGCTGGATTTAACCTGCAGGTGTAAATGCTCAGTTACGATTTAATGACTAGATCTGATTTTATTATTTTTTTTACAGTCTTATTTCCATGCAACACACATGCAATGTTTTTCAATTTATTGCTGACTTTGTTCATGTTGACGGCAGTCAAAAAGTTCTAAAGAAAAAAAGATACACTTTCCACATCCTTTTGGATTGATATTTTGTTATTTCTTTAAAATATATATATATAAGTTTTTATTGAACCAAAAGTAATATCATTTCAGAATCTAGCAAAAATATTGGTATATTAAATTTTAGACATATCGCACAGCCCTAATTGAGAAGGTACAGACAATTTCTCAATGTACGCTACAGCTGCATTATCAGCTATCCAAAACATATTGGATTTTTCTGCACATTGCAAAGAAGCCTGATCCTAATCTGAGGATGTCCAATTCTATGTGCCCCCCCAATCCGGTTCTGCTCTGTGCTGATGCTACAGTGTACAAAAGAGAATTAATAAAAGCACTTTATGCACCCTTAAGGTAAAGAGGAGAAACCTAGACAAAACCCAACTGGGTACTTACTTGTTAGGGTACTTGCGAAAGATATCCTTGATGACCACAATGGCCTCCTGCACAACATAGTTGACCTTTGTCTGGATGAGGTCAAGCAGTGTACTGACACAGCGCTCTGCAGATTGCTAATGACAGAAAATAACATTATTAATCATGACACGGCCATTAACCCGATACAATATGGCCACATGAATAACTGTGTCTATGTGATCCAGTATAAGAACAATACTTATTTTATCAACGTTGTAAAGTGAGAATTTTTAATATATTCAAAATGACACTGAAATATCTTCATTTGTGTGTCTTGCTGAGCCATGTAAATATTATACAAACCTCAGTTTCACTGGCTTTCACTTGGTAGAAATGTACTTGCATTATAAAAGTAAAATATCAATATAAAAGGTATATTTTTGAGCTCATAGGCGTTTTTTTGAGCAAAACTAATTATTACCACGGCTAACTTTTAAACAGTGTGTTGTACTTAAAATAGTACAATCTATTGCATCCATATAACGATCTCACCTCTACTTTAATGGCACAGCGTCCTATGGCCCTGACGGCTTTCCGGACAAAATCTACATCCACCTCGGTGGCGTATTCCTTCAATTCAGCGAGCACCTGCAGCAAGACAGATGAATAATCAGGATACAATTTTATCCACCCACAAGAGGATACGAAAAAGGCTTCAGTATTGTTGGGAGTAAATACCTGGGCGATGTTGGCTTGAGATGCCAAGCGGATCATGATGTCCAGTTTCTCCAGTTTGACATAAATCGGGTCATTGTATTTCACAAAGAAAACCTTCATCTCATGTTTCAAAATCTCTGGTCTGAAAGGTAAACATTTATTATTTTAACCATCTGACAAGCATGTAACAAAACATGTACATAAAAAATTACTAAACCCAACTTGCTTAGTATATGGATGTGACAAAAAGACTGTTGACAGACTTACCGTCTTTGTACGATGAGGTTGATGTTTCGCAATGCTACATATTGCAACTCAGGCTCAGCAGAGAGGAGAGTGACCAGTGGAGGGGCCAGCTTCTTCAGTAGGGTTCCATAGTAGTCCAGGTCTTTGGGTAACATCTCCATGAACTTCATGAGAACTTTTACAGCCGACAACACCACAGCAGAGTTTGCATGGGAGAGCCGTGGGGTGACACGCTCACAGATGCTGGTAAAATAAGGGGATAATGGATGAAAATAAGGTGCGGAGCGTGGAAGTGAGAGGGTGGATGTAGTACAGTCCTCTTACCTTTGGGATTCCCGGTCATCTCGTGGTGTGTAATTGGCCAGGCAGTCCAGAATGAAGATCTGTCCCCACTCTGTACACTCATTAAGAGCTGTTAGTAACTTGTTGATGGTTTGAGGGTTTAGGTCCAGAAGATTGCTGTTGGGATGAGACTCTGCAATCTCCGACAGCGCTGCCACTGCGTTTGCAACCACCTGAACATGGAGCATTGAAGTAGCATCAGTGGTAATACGTAGCCAATGCTAACTAGCATACTGGCCTAATTGAGTTGTACCATGGGGTTTGAGTCAGAGATAAGGTCTTTGAGGGTGTCCAGGAAGCCTTGATCCTCCACAAGCTGTGCATTGATATCATGGAGTTTGGCAACGCACACAGCTGCGGTCTTCCTCACATAGGGGTCTTCGTCTTTTAAACACTTTCTTAGAGGCTCGCACAGGTACTCAGTGATCTTGTCCACGCGGATGCAGCCCATGGTGCGAACGGCCAGTGCTCGAATTAGGGGATTTGGGTCTTCACAGTCCTGGATAGTTTAAAAAAAAAAAAAAAAAAAAAAAAAAAGTATCAAATGTCAATTAATGTTGTTGTGCTTATAACTAATTTTTCCAGATATTTTAAGTAGTACTACAACAAAGAACACTTATATTTCATCATCCATTTATTAAGGACATGAACCAGTCGTATTAAGGAAAAATAGATTAGAAAGACACTTAATGGTCATGTACCTTAACAAAGGTGTTAACAGCCATGATGGCCATGTCTGGCTGACTCTTGGCATAGTTCATCAGATAGAGGTAGACCAGCTTTTTCAGTTCCAAGTTGTCCGTCTGCATGCAGTTCACAACATCTGGAAACAGGGCACTAAAAGGGCAACAACATACTTGTATATAAGCGCAGAATAAACATGGAGGGTAATCATCAACCTGACCGGTCATCAGTGGCTTACCTGACATCCTTGCCAACGGTCATAGATGCAATCACTTTCTTCACTGCCTCTTTCTTTTTCTCTTTTTTATCACTGTTCAACTCAGCCTTGAGCTCAAAAATTTCACCTGCATCAATAAAAATGTCAGGAGATCATTTGAAAGGGCAGTATCATAGAATTAACCTGTACTTAGCAGTTAGACACACTTGCACAACGTAATGAAGCTAAAAAGTGCTTGTGTCAAATTTATACAAAACAATTGCAACACGGGATGTAGTTTACAAAGGTGAACAGCTGGAAAAAGTAAAGTAAATAAAAGAAATTATGTCCACATTGGTTCAGATTTTCATTGGCACAATGACTCAAAGAAGACCAGTATGTGAATATATATTTTTTTAAGAAGGTAACCATTTACATATGACAAACGAACATCAATTACATAAAACCAGACCTTTTTTGGTGGTGGTGAAGTACTTTGAGTCTGTCATCTTGGATCCAAATTGTCGGTTCTCCTAAAATCACAAAAAAATGAAAAAGATGAACCTCTATCTTCCAGGAAGAAAACAGCACAAAAGCAACAGGAAAAATTAGAAGTGCAAGCACTGGGAAATTAAAGGACTTCCTGCCTTCTGGAAAACCACGGATCCAACAAAATGAGAACACAATGGATTGTGCTGCAGAAGGCAAACATTTCCAAGGCCATCAGCAAGTTGTCTAAGAATGTGCTTGTATTTACTGTATTTTCCCACTATTTGTTCAATAAAACGATTGAAAGTACAACGGCTGTTTCGATCATCCCCCTATCCTAACTTCCTGTGAAAGAATTACAATTCATTTTCACTAGTGGTGGCAGGGCTATTGGCCTAACAATGTTAACTTTACCGTAGGCATGCGGTTGTGTAACTGAAGCAAGCTTTCCAATAACCGCACTGCACTTTAGCTTCTTTTATTAAGTGTGAAACGATCCCAAACATTAGACATTCTGTCATTAAAGGGCAAGTCAACTCAAAAATCATCTTTCTTTGTTCTATACTGCCCCATTAGTGTGAACACAGTGTCCTGATTAATATTGTGTTTGTGGAATACAAATTAAGCCGCAAAATCCACCTGTTTTAATATCCATGTGAGGGGGTGGCAATTTTGCCACTTGACGTTGACTGAAAATGACATCACAATTGTTCAGAGTACAGATAACAACCAATCATGGCTCACCTGTTTTCTGACTTTAGTCAAGTGATGTTTCAAAGCTGAGCCACAAAAAGTGAATCAAGATATAGACATAGAATATGCCACGAAGGTGGGTGTGGAGACTCTCTCTCTCTTTTTAATTGGAAATGTCAATATTTCTTAAGTATGGAACTACCAATGTGAGGTACAGTAAACAAATTTAACTGGGCTATGTTGTTTGAACATAGAGAAAAGTCGTCTGTATGCACTACAAAGTCGTTTGAACATGTTGACAAAGTCGTTCGTATGTACTGGTAAAACAGACTAAATGCTAAAACCATAGCATTTTTTTCCTGCCATGTAACTTGGCATTTTGACTTGCACGTGTGCAGTTGTGCACTTTACCAATACATTCGAACTACTGCAGTATATTTGAAAGACATAGCCCAGTCAGCTCAACTTTATAAAGCACTTTCGAACAACCATTGTGGCAAATAAAGTACTGTACACAGAGTAAAAAATAGTCATACAATACAAAAACGGTGACAACCCCCCCCAGCAAACACCACAAAGCACTCAAACAATACAGCCTCATGTTGAGTCAAATGTCATAGAATGAAATACGAGTTTTAAAAATTAAAAAACGTTAAATATTTAAAAAGTGACTCCACATTGGCAGTCCCGCGCTTACGTACATACTCTTATCGTGTCAGTTTAAAAGGAACTGAACTTAAATTCGAAGTAAAATTCTATTTGACATCGTACATAGTTGCTTGCACTAGGCAACTTTTAAGTACAAGTAATGACGCAAGCAGCTGGAAAGTCTTCCCGGGTACTATCTTGTAACACTATCTGTAACAATAAGATGTTTGGGGGGAAAAGACATCCTGACATCTATTATTTAGTAAGCAGTCATCGTCAGGAGAGGCTGTTGGCCTCAAGTTGACCAAATACGATACTGTCGAGCTAGCTACTTTGCCAAGCCTCGACAGATGACAGATAACACATCAAACTGACACCAAACTGCTCGTCCGCGTTTTGTTGATTTTCAAACTAGCGTTACGTGTCATTGACGCGAACTGACCCTCTGTTAAATTCGCCAGAGATGGCACAGAAAGCTTCGCTAGAATCGAGCTAACGCGATAGCATAGCAGGCTAGACGCCTCATAATCCAGCAAGGAGAGACTTTTGGGAGGAAAAAAAAACATTTTAACCGACAAGTTTCTTAAACCCGCGTTCCAGGTTGCTCACGTAGTTACGCTCTCACCGACTACTTACGCAAAGTTGGTTGGCCCATTCTTGCATGCTTACAGTCAAATGAATGATAGTTGCTAAGTGCTAATGTTAGCAGCTGCTGCTACTGGTGTGCGGCTGTCAGTGTCAGGTAGCCACTTCTTCAGCGCGCTCGGCAGAGACATGCCCTTCTAAGCACAGGCTTAAGGAAGCTTTTGCTGGGATAGTTAAGCTCTTAATCTGACGGCCTATTTTAAAACTCACACAGCGAATTAGTGCACACTTTGGAATAAAAAATTACACCGTCGATACAGTAATTTTGGCGAGACATCTTACCGCGAGAGGTGTAGGAAGAGCTGTGTGCTGGTAATAATGATGATGATGATTTTTGCCTTCGTCTCCTCCCACTCGGTACACTTCCGTCTTCTCACAAAAATAACGTTTGTAAACACACATGGGGAGATCGATACAAGTCTGCTCAAGTGGACGGGTGGAGGAATATAAAACAATTTTACAGTAGCACTGTCCAGAAATTGCCTTCAAATGGTTGGACCATTAAACGTAGACATAACCTTGACTGACTCCTAAAGGGTTGAAAGCTGTTAAAATGATTAAGAGACAACACAAAATTATAATTATCAATTGATTTGTAGAGCTAATGTCCATCCATCCATCCATTTTCTGATCTGCTTATCCTCACAAGGGTCACAAATCCCATGTGACTCCCCAGGGAACACTCACCAGACACATAACTATGAGAACTCTGCACTTACAATTGATAACTGAAAACAGCTTTTTGGCATCCAAATCCCTGAAATAAATTTTAGCAAATCATTATGATTATTTACTGTTCAAGCCATCTAGTTTTCACTTCACCCTGCAAAATCTGCACACACGAATAATATAATCCTACTCCTTAAGAACTATAAAGGAAAAAGTAAGGAGCAACAATAAGCCTAAATTTCAGAAGGAAAGTTTTTATTCCAAGAACAACAGCATTTTCACCTTCGAAAGAGAAACCCAGTATAGTATTGCAGATTTTTGTACATCAAAATTTCACAATTAGTGCATTTAATGGATTGACTCAAATGAAAAAAATATCATACAAGAAATTTTGAACATTCAGATTTTGCTGGTTGGGGCAGACAAAAAGATCAACTTTTTTAAGGGTATGAGATTGACAGCCCAGACTAACTACAGTTGTTTTGAATAGGTGATACTTTTCCTAGTTGGTAAACTTTTATGAAGACCAAATGAAAGTATGTTTGATGAATCCAGAGGGAAACTCTCATTTTACAACTTTTAGAACATTAAAAGCATATATTTGTAAAACTTGCCCCTACTAATGGATTGAAACAGTTCGAATAATATTCTGCCTTTGAATTAATCTGAGCTAAAAATCATTATTGATCAATAATAGTTTTTACAGATAAGGCTCTCATTTGGCTTTCCTTCAAGACGTTTCATTTACAGTACCTTGCCCAAGGGTGCCACGCAAGTCCAATGAAACATCACTTTATAAATAAATAAATAAATAAGACCAACATTAAACCCCCCCCCCCCTTCATCCCACTCATAGAGTATGTACACAAATACAGTCCTTTTAAGCCCAGTCAGTGTGTCAATTCCCTGCAATGTCTCCAGAGATGATATTTTTCTGAAAATATTTTGAGACATGAAATAAAAAGTAGTGTGTTGTTTCATAATTTTGTAGCTTTGTCCACAGGGCCCTGACGGAACAATTCTCTCTTTTTTTACTAAATAAAATGATGTTTATAACTACCGGTATATTTCCGGCTACTGTAGCCTATCGATCGATTATTTATGCAGAGACTTGTGTTACAGTCATTTGTTACCAATCAAATGTCATCACACTGCTGAAAGATACTTTGTATCACATGACACCAAGATCGATTATTTGGGAATGGAAATAGGGGTACTGTACGTCTTTCCACAATAAAAGCTGTTACAATGTAAAGATGCTCAATTTGCTCAAATACCGTAGGTTTTATTTTTCCTTGGGTGTTTTCTTAAGTTGTCAAAATAATAGAATTCAGGGACAAGAATTAACATGTAGCTAAACTGGGCAATAACCTTTGTAAATTTCAACATTCTTATTCAATTCCTGCAAATTAATTCACCATTAATAATGGCAATGTAGTGTTATGATTTTCTAACAGAAACATTCAAAACCTAACTTGTGAAAATATTGTAAGGCAAAGGGAACTGTCAAGGCATTTCACCACCCAAAATTGCATAGCTAAGGCAGCCCAGGACTTAGTACAGCCAATATTTACATTATATTCATTGCATTCTTATATACAAAGCCGAGCCCACATGCCTAAGCGGGCACCTACCCATTTATTTACACATTCATTTTCTACTATGCAACAGAAACCTGTACATGTGTGGATTCTTAAGTAGTTTGGTCGGAGGCAACAACTCCACATTTTTGTCAGTGAAAATGACAACAAAGCAATAGAACCTTCATTGACCCACAGACAATTATGAAAAAGTGCCAAAGAAAATCGAACCCATATATATTATGTAGAAACTGAGTCAAAAAAGACTTCCGGTTAGGAGAATTCTAGCAGTTTTTTAACTTGCAAGGCCGTGGCAAACCACAAGAGGGCACCGATTAAATTGACTAAGGTTTTGTGTTTGGAAAAAAATGCAGCTTTAAATCTCTGGCACTTGACCATACCCCTCCATGGGGCACATGGCAGCACATATGCGCTCTCTAACGCTCTGTAAAGTTTCAAGCAAAAACCACCTTATTATTGGCAAAAAGTTCCCCAAGCACACCTTAAAAATAATGACAGTAAAATACATGTTCAACACCATTCCTTTGGTAATAAATGATTTGGCTGGAGTGCAAAATAAAAGCAATGTGACATGCAATAAAACAGTCGATAGCTCAGTCCAAAGTATATGTATTTTTTTACACAGTAGTCAAAAGTAAGGACAACAGCCACTTGGTGTTATTCCCTACAGCTCTGTGCTACATGCAAGCTTCAGTGTCCAGGCTCCCTGACTTTCCAGGGAAGGTGCAATCCTTATTGCCCATGGCAGGAGAACAGGGTTGAGGATGAACCACATCAGTGATGGCCTGGTGTAAGGTGTTGCAAGTAGGACGGCGGGAGCTATGAGGGGAGAGGGGTGTCGTGTGGCAAGGTGAAAGAGTCTCATGAACATGGGCGTCTCTGAAGCTGACCAGTGTGGGGATTCGTGAGGGGTTGTTTAGTGTGGGGATTCGTGAGGGGTTGTTTGACGGGCCGTTGTCAGCGCGAGGCCTCATTCTGGTTGCAAGTTTGTGTTTGGAATTAAGGGCTATGCCGTCCAACTTCTTTTGTTCTTTGTTAGCGTGTAGTCCCTCTCCCCCTGCGTTGCCATTGGCCAGGGGAGAGGTTGACGGGGGAGATTCAGAGTGGGACTCGCTTAGGCTGAAGCACATTGAAGAGTTTTCACTGGAGGAGTCCTGAAAAGAGCAATCCTCGGATAGGGGCAGGGGGACAGGTGAGGGACAGGCCTTTGGAGGAGGGAGGTCATCACTACCATCGCTATTCTCCACATCATCTGGTAAGTTTGGCTGGTGAGTCTCCTGAGGAACATTTCCTTGTGAGTTTTTGTGCCATTCATTATCTTGTTGACACCCATGGTCTCCATTCATATTTTTACAGTGAACAGTTTGAGGCGCAACCTGATTCACCAGCCGGTTCGTGTTTCCAGGACAAGAAACGTGTGTTTTCTGTCCCATGTAGCTCGAGATGGCTGGGAGCTTTTTGAGACCAGTCCCATGCTCCTTCCAGTGTTCGGCCTCCCCTTGGCCAAAGTTGTGTCCGTAAAGTAAGTTCAAGGGGTCCTCTAAGGGAAAGTGACAGGGGTTAGCCCTTTTGGACTCCCCGAGGTCTGGCAGGGCTCTTATCTTTGCACCCACGTTCAGGGAGGAAGAGGAGGAGTTAGAGGACGAATAAGCAGAATCTGTGATATTAGAATCAGTGAGCACAGGTACTGAATGGGTTCTGGAACCATGCTGGCCCATTACTCTACTCGACCCTCCTCTGGCTTGTTGTGTGTTAGCCAAATACTCAGCCTCAAAGCTGCGATACAGGTCCTGCTCTCTCTGCGGGTCCAGGGTTGGCGGCATCTGGAACCCGGGGCCCAGTCCTTCCTCTTCAGGATGCTGATGGCCCAGACCAGACCAGGTTCTACTGAGGCCTCGTCCATTTGGTCGAGTGCTTTGGGATGACCGAGGCAGGTGGGCAGCATGACTGTGAGAATTCCGGGGCAAGGAATGAGGAGACCGCCGTCCTCCCGGAGTGACTGGGGGTAGCAGTCTACCCCTTCCTGCGGAGGGTAAGCGAGGGGGTCTGGGAGTGTTTATTGTCTTCTTACTAGGGCTGTTGTTGTTGTTGGTTTGTACTCCTTTAATGGGTGAGTTGGAGCATGAGGCTGACTGCCTCTTGGACAACACCCCACCTATCCTGGGAGACGATGGGGGCAATTTATTGCGAGAGTCCTCTCGTCTTTCTGCTGCTTGACTGGCGCCAGGCACTGGTATGGCTTCACTGGACCGTGTATGGCCGGGTACCTTACTCTGGCTGTGCGAACGGGGAGCATGTAGCCTTCTGGGACCTTCGTTACCAAGAGATCTGCCCCTTTCCGTCCGTGCACTTCGAACTCCATCAGGTGCTTGAGGTGGGTTAGGTTTCAATGCGGAAGCGAGCACTGAGCGTTCCCGAGACTGGCTGCGCGCACGGGGCAATGAGCTGCGCGGTGTGCTCTGATTTCCAGGCCTCTCAATCACATGCTTGCCCTCCTTACGATTGACAAGTAAGACAACCTCTTCACTAGAGCGGTGTGACGTCCCACTAAGAGAGAGACGTCCTCCTCCTCCTCCTCCTCTGGAGGACGCTGTGGAAGAGTCACTGTCTCCAGAGAGACGTCTGGTCATGGGCAACATTGTCTCCCTGTTCCTGAAACATGAGAAGGGGAGAGGCATTTACATTTCAAAAACACACAATATGTGATAACGATTCATATTTGTTTCATCATTATTTTCCCTGAGTCATCTTTCAAGGAAGCGACACAATCTGCATCACAGCAACTTTTCAAATGACAAATTTCACAAGGTCCCTAATAGAGCACGATTGGTGACAACCTGACTGAAGGGAGAATGTCCAACTGGCCCACGGCTCAGTGTTTCTCCGTACAGTGGGCTGTGACGGCCAGGGGGATTACAGTCAAGATGGGAACAAGTGAGAGGATTAGAACTAAACACACAGTCCTGCTACTTCTCAATTAGGCACTGTTCCACGGTAATGCACCAGTGGGACTATCCACTCTGACTGTACGATCAGCTCTTAATGTTCACTTAGAGGAGGAAGTAAGCAAAGGTTGATATGTAAAGACTGCGTTGTACTTGCAAGTGTCTGCACATACTGTACATCATCTGTAGTTATGTATATACCTGTTCATGATCAGAAACAGAGAAGTAACAAACCCAAAGTTGTTCTGATATTATAAATTGTTTATTTCCATTATGTTCTCATGTATTTGTTATTGAGTTTCAGTGGTGTACAATGCAGTCAATCTAATTGAGTCATTACATCATTGACGATTGCTTCAAAACACCAACTTAAACATTTCATAGGAAATGAACACATGTCCAAATTTGGTAATTTGTTGCAGAAAGCAAGCCCACCTGTTGACCTAGTTCCCCAGTTAGCTTTCAACAGTTGTCGAGGGATAGTGGGCTGATTACAATTTCTCTCGTCTGGAATCCAGCACCCACTCAGAGTTAATTTGAACGTTCTCTGGACTTGACATCTACCGAGTGTCATTTCTAAATACAGAACATTGGCCTTGTGCCAAAATAACCACGTCATTATGTCTAGAATGGTGCTTTCCCACTGATCTATGAGGAAAGTATGAATTGAACCAAATGTATTAGGCCTTAATTCTCTTTACAAGCAGCGGACAAGCGGCTGGCGGACAATGCTGCTAATCTGTCTTTGTCACTTCTGTTCAATCACGAACATGCAAATTCCGAAGCACATCAGAGTTTATTTGTTCGAGTCAGGCATGGGCTGAAATGATCTGGTCATCTTTCATGTTCACTTAAGTGAAGGAAATGGAGGAGAGTGACAAAGCGTTTAGAAAGAAGAGGATGCAGAAGAGCCTCTTATTGAATGTTCTCCACTAGACGGTGCTAAAGAGTGGTCGGGTGAGGCGGATTTATCAAGGCAACGTCACCTGAGATTAGATAAATCTGTTCTGGTCTAATCTAATCTGCTTCCTGGCATTTGCACTTGTTGTGCATACGTCAAATTCTTTTTTTCTCGGGCTGCCCTGCCAGGTGGTACAAAAGAACAAGTAGCAAAAGATAACCTGAGAGCGATTACTTCCGTATCATGAATGAACTTTCCTGCACACTTTGTAGACACGCACACTCACCTCAGCGGGTTGAAAGCTCGAGGTTCCGAGCGATCTCTGGGTGGCCGTGGAAGACCAGTACGCGGTTCCGGTTCAGTAGGGGCAGAGAAGTTCTGAGGGTGGCTTGGCCTTGTGGAAGCGTTTGAGGCACAAGGTGTGGATGAGGGCTCCAGCGTGCGTCTGTCGGGTGGTTTGTAAGGTGCCATGCCGTCGTTTCGCCAGTGTGGACCAGGACTTGTTGAGCGGGAAGAATGTGCACTTGAGGACTTACTCTGGCCTCCCTGACTTTGGCCACTGGCCTTGGCCTGATGGTACCGGTGGGCTACAGGGTGACAAGTGGATGGGGGTTTATTAACAGAAGCCTATCAAGGGCAACTAAATCAAGTTTTTGGATATCAAAAGGAGGAGTAAATATTTTGCTTACGGGACCGCGACCAAGATATGACTGAGGTTGTTAGCCATGCAACTCTGACTAAAAGTAATTCCAGCTTGCATCAGCTGGACAGAAGTCCATGATGTCACCATTTCAGAAACAGTTTGGACCTGCTTCTCACAAGTTATTGCAACGCTAAATTTCGGTATTTTCAGGTAGTGGTAGCGGTTAAAGCACATTTTCCTTTGCCAACCTGGATGAATGTGTTCATTTCTTGGCTAATGTCCAATGAGTCAGAGGTCAAAATGAAATAGAAGGCGGATACATAAAGCTGAATAACAGCAATGAATGGATCCATTAGGAATTTCCTCTCATGTGCGGCCCTTACGGTGTCCACACCTTGTCCGAACACAATTGGGGGTGATTTGTTTAGAACCTTAGATTCAAACCGAGCAAGATACTACAAATATTGCTGTTCGGTAAAGGAACTGACGGGCAAAAGCAAGTGAGCTCACCAAAGGCTGCACAGCGACATGGGTCATGCTTGTCCAAATAGTGTTCCAATGTGTCCCAGCCCCCTCCAACACGTACCATCACATGGGTACGAAGGACCTGAAGCGGAAAAAAAACCCAAAACAATGTTTCATCAGACAAACAAAGAATCACATCACCATATATGGAAATGTTAAACCGATGAATGTTTTTCATGTATTGCAGCACAACAGTCAATAGATTCTTCTACAAGGGGGACAGCTTGCCGAAAATGTTACATAACATCTAGATGCCCCCTCTTTCACCCTCCCCCCACATCTACCCCTTTCTCCTCCATCACGCCCAGCTGCCGTCATTAAGAGGGCTGTTCATTGCCATGCCAACTCACAGTTAAACCTAAAAAGGTAGCATAATAAAGAGCCGTTGCGTTGTAAAGACGTTCATTTTGGCCTTTTGCATTCGTCTGGTTTGATATTCCCTCAGAGGGTAGCCTGGTGAAATTAGCATGGTAACAACTCACCCCTGCTGTCCTCTCTGGGAATTTAGTTGTCAGAGAGTGGAGCGGGGAAATGAGGGTGGTTGTCCCTAACAGAGGGGGGGTCATGGATATGTCACTTTCTACTCTCCTCTGCTCTCTGAGGCACACACATCCACAAGATCACAGTGAAGAGCCGCACTCCCTCCAGTCAGAAGCTGTCCTCACTGAAGCAACACACTCTGCCTGATGTGATGCACCGCCTCGCCTTGTGTTGTGTAATAGGTGCTGCCAGCCACATGTTTTAAAAGGTCGTACCTTGGTCTCCGAGGCCGGCCGGGCCTGCGACAATCCATCAGGGTACATCTCTTTATCCTGGCACAAAATTTATTTCGGGCTCATCACACGTGGCGTAGCATCTAATCACCCAGACCCAAATCGTGGTCAGGGAGAGGCCACAGACATGGGATGTGCGCGCCTCCGTCTGACCCCACCTTCTCTATAATACGTTTTCCCGTCAATCCACTAGTCTCTTCATCTGGCTCACTCTGCTCCCCTCCTGCATGATGATGCGTCAAAACAGCTGATCTGCTTATCTTTGTCAGAGCATAAACTGCTTACTCTTAAGTGACCTGGCTTCAGGCTGTTGACAGCGTCACTGGTTGTCTGATACTGCTACCTAAGAACAGTTTAGAGACTTTCTCAGATTTTGATGTGAACAGTAGTCTAGTACATATACTACAGTTATTATTTCTCTTTTGGTAGATGTTAAGAATACACATGAACACAGTGGAATGGCCCAAAGGTCATAAAATTTGAAATAAATTATTAGTGTTCGTTATTTTCACAACATGTTATCTTAATAGTCACATGAAAGGCACTGGGACCCCAAGGCCCTGTGGCCAGGATAAGCGGTATAGAAGATGGATGGGTTTGTTTTTAACTTAATTGTTGGACACATAAGTATTTCAATGTGTATTTTTATTTAGAGTGTAAATTGCATTTAGACTTGCTTGATATTTGAATGTCACATGCAAAAAAAATAAATAAAAAATGCTTGTGCAGGAGAACCTTAAGGAAGTCAAGCTTTTACGAGGGCAATGCTTTAACTTTGGAGCAGATTACACCACGTGCTCTAAAATATAAATTCATAGTGTTGAAAAATCAAATCAAGTTCTCGAATTTTAACAAACTGTGTACAACGTAGGTTTAATGTTAATTTTAATTTTAGTTGATTGTTTGCTTTTTCCTTCTTTTTTGTTTCCAAGGTTAAGAATGACATTAACTCGCAATGAAAAGGCATTTTGCATGTTAGAATATGCACATGCACAGGCAAATAAGAATGTGCAGTGTGCATTTTCGATTACATTTCTGAAAAATACAGCAACTGTAAAGCATATTTAGACATGGCACAAAAACACATACCAAACATTTGTGAGGCTTTGTGGATTAGTTTTAAAATCTACATCTATGTGAATATGCTGTTGGAATTTGGAGAATTTATTTAATTTTGTTTACCTAGGACACGTACTTACATAATCGTAATTCAAATGATGTCACTTTTGATAAAATATATACAGAGTGTATTATCTTCCCATAAAACCAATCAGTGCAGATCACTTAAAACTAAAGTGCCAGGAAAAAAAATGATTTGAGAGACTAAGTGATGCAACAGTCAGTCGTTCTGAAACCAGCATCTGAGCAGATTTACAGTGTGCCATGCCAAAGCTTCTATTACATGATTCAACAAAACACTCTTTGTGTCCAGTTGCAATTGTAAGCATATGCAGTCCCTTTGTTTCATTTTGTGAAAAAATCTTATGCCATATATTCATTTCCAGATCCCACAAGCTGGCCAAAAAGATGCTCAAGGACCATCTTCCACTTTCCATTGCTGGCTCAGCTGCTGAGCCTCGAGACACTCAAACCCTGTTTCTATAGCAACAGCATCTTAATAAATGCACATGTTCAAACAATGATCTCTCTCATTTTGTTGATCAAATCCTATATTCATGACTGAAAGCATCCCTTTCTCAGGAAAAGTGGCCTCCCTCAAGGCAAAGAAACATTATGAACTACCCCTCTGTCCTAATGGCTCAGTTGCCCATTTGCTTTATCTGTTTCATGGCCTTTTTCAGCCCCAACACCCTTGACAAAGCTTTAGCTGCTGAATAGTTTTGTTTTGTTTTTTTTGGCGATCAAGGCGGCCACAGCTTCCTCTGCTCAGTAGAATAAAAGAGGCGTGTTGGCCTCACTTGTATGGCTGTTCAGGCATATGCATAATCACTGCCATCCTCCGAGAGGAACTGGGAGAGGGCGGAGACAGTGTGAACAGAACTAATCTGACAAGTGAAACGCTCCCAGAATGGCAGATGAGCACACAGAAAATCACACGCACACCCCAACAATGCACTTCTGAATAAAGAGTGGCAACACGGCATCACTTTTTGTTTACTCACATGCCATCAACACATCTGACTAATATGGCAGTTCTGGTAATTCATGTAAGTATCATAAAATACACAGTAGGTGTGCATTCGTCTGAGAGAATTACAGCAAAACACGACTGACATAGCCATTCACAATATTAGGTACCTTTCAACAGGATCTGATGAAAGAAGTTTCAATTATTCTACACTTACAAAGATGCACAAAGAGGACTTTAAGAGTTTAACATGATTCACTTTGCAGTTACATTTGCAGGGCATGGTGAAGAACTGCAAAGTGTTTGTAGCTCCGTGTAGCAAAAGAATTCTGTGAAAAAAAAGGTCATCTGTGATACAGATGATTCAAAATGCATCATAAACTGCACAGATGTGGCTAATCAAGTGTCCGAAGAAGAATAATACATGTTAAATCTAAATCTTGAAAGCACTGAGAGACAGGACTTTTTATTTATCAAATTCCACAACATGAACTATTGACAAAGTGGAACCACTCAGTGAAATGTGTATCGACGTTGACAGTGGAGCAGATCGAGCCTGTAGATGTTCACAATTTGGTACACCATCCCATTAATCTGCCAGGGGCACCATATAGGTAAGCGAGACCGAATCAATACTGCCCAGCAGTCTCCCCACCCAGTCCTGTGAGGTTTGATGCGGGTATAGTGGCAACTCCTTATCTGAAACTGAGACAAACAGTGGTGCCTGCACAAAAATACTGCCGAGATAAAGGCCAATGCAGGAAATGACCTAAATCTCTATTTGTGTCTCAGTGGGAAAAAGTGCAGTTCTGGGAGTGGGCCAGAAAACTGTTTTCAAAACAGTCAGCACAGTGTGCAATTGCAGTGCTTACAGTCGAACCCCCAAGTTTCAAACACTGTCTTTAAATTGACTGAAAAACTCAAGAGGTTGAAGCATCATCATGCTTGGCACCATGCGAGAGAGACGTCAGACTGGAGGACTGTTTTTTAAATTTTATTTATTGTTGGTACCAATGATGTCGAGAAAAAGAGCTGGAAATCTTGTTGCGATAAAGCAGTATAGTGAAGTTCGGTATAGAAACAAACATGGAGCATATCGGTCCTGGTTGATCAGGACAATATGATGAATATGATAAATCGATCATGAAAGAACAATCGAATGTGCAAATGAAATTCAATCTCGTCTTTATATGAAGAGACTCACCTGACAGGCACACACTCACTTATTGTAAATTGTCATTGAGGTCAAAGTCTAAGCTGAAGCTCAGAGGGGATGGAGCTATTTCTATTGCTGGCCTGATCCCAAACTATGGAATGACCTCCCAGGGCACATCAGTTGCTGTTCGTTTTTAAACATACCTTCAAAAAGAATTTTATAACAAACTTCAACACAGCATGAGACTCTGCCCTCGTTTTAAGGTGATTTTTTTTTTTTTAAACATGATGTATTGCTTCTAAACTACTCACGTCAATTGTCTTATGCTTTATGTTCATGTTGTATTTTATATTCATGTACAGCACTTTGTATCTAAAGTGCCCTAGAAATAAAACGAAGTTGATTTGAGAGAGTGGTTTCTTTATTTTTCCACTTTTGTGACGGCTAAGAGAGTGAAAATTGCATACATGAAGTCATGTGAATACAGAAAGCCTTCCTTCCCGCTACGTAGTGTGACATTGATTTTGTTTTTGTTTGATGAAGATTTAATATACCCTACGTAACCACTTTTTTTGGGTGACATTTGAGAATGGTGAAAAAATCTTTGTAAGGTCAATAAAGGTTCTAGGATGACATTTTGAACCCAGAGGAATTGCATTTCTAAATGGGAAAGCTGTTTCCAAAATGTGACCAAATCGGAGGTTGATCGTCATTTCGGACTAAATTGTGTTTGACCTCAGAGGTTCCACTGTACTGTGATGATGCTCTCAGACTGTGATGTCAAAGAAGAAAGGAAAAAAAAAAAGCAGCTTTGCTCTTAACATGCTGAGACAGCCCTCTGTTATTCCTCCAACATACGACTTGATTTATTGAAGCTACCACCGTATGTTACGATGCAATTACAGCAGACCTCAAAAGGACACAGTAATAATTTTCAACGATGGGACAAATGCAGCTGATTACATCAGCAGCCTTATTGACTTGAAGCTTATGCAGAATGTGTGCGACAATCGAGCTCAAGTAGCTTAAGGACTCAAAGCGATTCAATATCCCCAGAGTCACCATTTTAACTGAACCCTTTTACTAACATATAATCAAGTGTCATTATATTTGAAGCCGAGGAAAGTTGATGGACGTACCCTTATGAAGATCAGCGCACTGGAGTCTCCCACTTTGTACTTGCCCTCTGACACCTTGATCATAGGAAACTGAGCTGGACAGGAACACCGGCCCAGAATCTCACGGACCTGAGAGGAACAAAACACAACACTCATTAAGGAACAGCTCCATTGACCTCTTCCTATTCCACACGTCTGCGAAGCCGAGATGAGGTCATGCTGAGTCACATATCTGTAATTGTGACCTTTGCAGAGAGAAATGTCAGCTACACAATAAGTATGCATTATGTACGTTTGGCGTGTGTGTCATTTTCCTTTCCAAGTCCACTCTTAGGATCTCCTAGGTGATAGAGTGCTCCACCCATTTCTCTTGCCACATTAGAAGCACTTCCTTGACTTATTTCTCCAGATTACTTCGGTTAAAAATAAATATGCCAACATAGCGATGAATACACTCTGTCCTATGTGACATTGTTTCTGGCAGTGGCAACATCGGGCGATGGTAGGGAAGGAGCCCACAAACCAGAGCAGGAGCAGATGGGGGAGGTGGTGGTGGTGATGATGTCAGCAGGCCAGCGCCGCCAGCTGGATTTTGAATTGCGATCACAAGCCAGCGCCCTTGCTGTGGTTGGGGCTGCTTATTAGGCAACTGGAGTCAGACACGACTGCAGGGTGGAGCCAGATCTGCCTGCGCTATACAGCCCTGAGCTCTCTCAGGATTGGACAACTCACATCTTGTTCTTGGCATGTTTCAAACAAGTGTGCTGGAACTTCTTGGTTGACAGAACATCAAGAACCCAACTCCAAAAACTTTTACGTCATTATGTGCCAAATACCAAAGCACAATTCATGAGAGTTGCAATAACTTATAATGTTAATAATAAGAAGCAATCAACAAAATCTGTGGGTATAATTTGATTCGAGAGGTGATGTGAGGTAAGGAGACTGACTTTCAAATAAGAGAGCAGCATTTACTTCTTTTTCGTACTTGTGTGACAAGTAAAAAGTACATTCTCAGAAAAAAAAAAAAAAGGTTGAATGAACTAAAAATTTTAAGGCAACAAGTTTCAATAAAATTTAAAGTTGGGCAAGTCAACAAAATATTTTAACTTTTGCTGTCGTGACCATAGTTTTTTTTCCACATTTCACAACAAAGAATTCCTCATATTTTCCTCCTAACTTAAGAGATACAAGTCAAAACAACTCAACTAACTTGCTTGCTCTGTTGTGCTAACACCATTGCCATAAATGTCAATACTTAAAATTTTAAAGTTCTTCCAACTTAAATTACCATTTTTGCCTCGCCAAATAAGATGTGTTTTTTTTTTTTTACAGGGTATTAGTTGCATTTGTAAAAAGACTTACGAGGGCCTTTGCATTACACCTTCGCAAAGTGTGGACACAGGAGCCAATGATTGAAAGTAGATGAGATTATGCTTCAATTCAGACGCTATAATCATGTCAACAGCTCCCATCTTTTCGACAGTCGGGGCTGCACTACACAAGGCATACGGGATGAAAGAAGTGTCGCCTTCACCTAGTGTGTTGAGAAGATTCTCATTTCCTTTGGGGCGGCCGGCCTCTTGCCAATTAAATGGGTGGAATCGCAGCTGGGATGCGGACTGCCACCTGGCTCAGTCACCTCTTGACTTGCTGTGTTTTGTTTGCTTACATTGCTGCAGTGTATGCATGTGCCTGCCCTCTTTCTGTCTGCTCTGTCACTGCGATTTTCAATTTGTGAGTGGCCCTGTTTGGAAAAACCCCAGCCTGTGAGTTAATGGAACCATTGCCATGGAAACAGACACACACACACACACACACACGCACACGCACACGCACACGCACACGCACACGCACACGCACACGCACACGCACACAGGCCTTTTCAATGGTTCCGTTTGCCATATTTTTTTTCATTCTTTGCCCTCAGCTGTTCAGCTTCATGAGGTCACCTATTTTATTCCAAAGAAGCCCCTGCCATGTGTTCAAGTATTTTTCTCTTCAAAATGAAATGTGTGCTCTTCCCAAGCCGTCGCTCGCCTGGCAATTCATGCACACACAAGGTACACTCAACGTCTTACACACCACAACCAGAGAGAGGGGGAGGAGAAAGACAAGGTCAGGCAAGAAATATTGGGAAGAGGCGCCTGAAGGCGGTGAGAAACGGATGGATGAATTATAAATGGAGGCTGGTCACATGAGATGCTTGGAGTAGGATGTGCAGATGTTCAAAAGCAAGAAAAAAAAGAGAGGGAAAAAGTGAACGATCCACAACATGCTGCCTACTATCCTAAGTTAGGAATGTCGAGATTCAAAAATAGAGTAACAAGCCTTTTATTTTATTTATTTATCTATTTATTTATTTTATGAAGAGATTGCTCTGACGGCCATTTTGGTTTTAGTTACGGTTGAACTGGAATTACGTGTCATGTCGGTGACAAGTTCTATCTGGAGTGTTTGCATTAAAACGGTTTCATTCCTTGCCTTCCTGACCTGCAAGCACATGAAGGAGCATTTGTGGAAGAGATAGACTGATACTGAGGGCTGAGCCTTCCCCTCGGGGACGGTGAACAGGGGAAATGGGAGGAGAAGGAATCAAGATTTTACATGCCATTTCCCATTTTCGTCACATGTGTACGGCTCTATTTTACTCTGAGACTTCTGGACAAATAAGATCAGGAGTCAACAATCTATGTTGGCTTAGTGCTTTTGACAAACATAGGTGTGCTTGCGTGCAAGAACACGAGCTCATCATGGGATTGTTATGCAAGAGATAATTATTACCAAACTTCAACGATAAAAAAGTAGAGATTATGGAAACTCCCTAGATAGGAATTTACAGGAACGGTTTCTATTATTTGATGTCTGTGAGTCAATCATAGGGAGAGACAGAACACTCTGTGTTTTCACAGGAAATTCAAATTGTGATGACGTGGCACTTTTAAAAAGTGAAAAGGATTAAAATGTATTATCTCCATGAATGGAAATTCCTACATGGAAACCACGCCATACCTACTTCACAGGGGGGTCCTTTTTGGAACTCGTGCGGGACTTCCAATCACATTCACGTCTTGCATGGAACTATTGATATGGCAACCTGTGAATTTTCATAATGCCAATAACTGTGTGACAATTGCTGGTGGCCAATGTCTACATTTGAATTGGAGTTTTTGTTTTTGTTTTCTTATGCTGCGCCAGTAAGGAAAAGTTGGACAACTTAAATGCTGGTTAAAAAAAAAAAATCTAATTGGATATCAAGGGAGAAACATTGTAATATGGAATAGTAATAGATTAGGATCCCACAATAAATAATTATGACAATAATGCTACTGTATATGCTACATGAAGGATACCGCCCCTATTTAGATCCCACCGTCCATGAATTATTTTATTTTAGCGTAGCCTAGTTTACAAAGACTTGGTGTAAAATATTTCTTGCCTCAAAACTAATCAGTACTTCATGTACCTAGCCAATGCAGTGCAATGAATAATATTTAATGGGAAGCAAAATGGTGAATTTTTAACATTTGCATACTTGACTGAAGAGGTGGTGTTTATCTTCACATGTAACTGGTTGAACAGACACTTCTAACCCCAAAGCAACAAGTTACATATTACTTTCCTCTGTCAGCTGCAGTGTGATCTTATCCAAGCTGAATTTTTTATTTCACCGCCAAGCTGTAGCAATCAAGTGATCAATGACCATTTATTTCTCAACATGCCCAGAAAATTTTCCGATATTAAATCAAATTAGTGGAATCTATGGTGAATGTTTCCACATACAAAGTCAGACTGGAGCAATCAATGGGGTCATTCTGTGCAATGGCCACCTGAGACCTCCTTGAAGACGCTGCAGGCAGGCGCAGAAAATAACCACACGCGGACAGAAGCCCGCTCAGATCAACGCGCAATTAAACACCAATCATACGGACAAGCAGCCGATATCATGAACCAGTTTTATAAGGAGCCATAAAACAGACGACATGCCATTTAAGTCGGCTGTTTCTCACTACCAGGAGGACGGACACCTTGGGCTATGTGCAAAGTCCCCAGGGGAAAGAACCCTAAAACGGGTGACACCTGACAGCCATGAGAGCATGTGACAATGAAAGACAGAAGCAATGAGTGGAGCCACGCTCTCTACTCAGCAAAGCGTGTGACCCAATGCAGGGCAGGAATGACCTACTTTTCTTGCGCTCTACTGTAGCTCTTCTTCTCAGAGCAGCATCGACTGCAGTCAGGTTTAGCCGAGTGTACAGTAAAGTCACTCGGGGGGGACCCGCTCTTTTGTCGACCAAGCTTTTTGTTTTTGGATTTCCTCAATGCATGAGTTGGAGCATGTGATAAATAACGCCCATAAAAGGCTCCGATGTATCCCCTCATCTTTCCCCCCCTGACCTCTGCTCTCATCTCCAATCCAAACAAAGACTTTGATTGAAATGACAGCATTTAGTTACCGCGCTGTCAGCAGTGACAGTCTATTCATTTACCACAAGACATACTGTACTGTTTCTTAGCTCTATCTGGCAACGAGAGGTGGGGGGGATGGGAATGTAAGAACTACAGCTGAAGCCTCGGGTGAGGAAAACGATGAACCAGTTGGAAATATGGCAAAAAGGATGCCGCTTTGTCTTCAGATTATGTACGCACAGCACATTGATGCCGACATGGGGAACAATATGAATGAATGTCCATTAGAGACAGGGGGCTGAATGCTTTTAATTACAGTAAAGGCATTGCACTGCCTATAGGAGCAGTTCATGGCCTAACAGCAACCTAGAAAATATACAATGCTGAAATGCATACAGTGCAATGTATATAAAGTTGGAGTCGCTGTCATAATCCCTCTCTAGTGGAGATATGATCAAATCCCCTCAAGCAGAGGATAAACATGATATGGACATATAGATGAGTGACAAAGTCAAAGAGGAAACTCTTTAAATGAATGCATGTGACGATCAATTGTTTTTATGAGTATTCCAATGATGTCACTCCCATTCTATTGCCTTGACAGAACTACTGACGCACGCGCCCCTGACTCAAGTTCTGATGAAGGAAATGAGTGCCTGGTTACTTCCCTAACTTTAAGTGTAAAGAGGTCCCACGCTGAGATGAGTAAGGGCAAAGTCGTCAATGTATCACCGAAGAACAACAATGGTGAAAATGCGCAAGTGGCAGGAACCAAGAAAGTAAACCGGACATGCCCTAGCTTTGCAAACATGACGCCAGGCTGTGTATCAACTGTTTGCTTTTTAGGAAACTGAAGCAGCTCTAACTCTCATAAGTGAATATTTAGTAGATATTAACACTTAAAAAAGGAATTCTAATCCTGACAGTGATGTACTTGTTTCTCTTTGTCTCTCATGGGAATCAGCAATCTGAAGGTATTAGATGACATTTCATCCGTAGCGAATGCAGATATTAATAGAGAGATCGAAAATGCTGTATTATTAGAAATCAATGGCTTAAGGGAAGCAAAAGGAAGTCATTAAGGACGGAGGGAAATGCTATCTATACTGTATGATGCAGCAACTTGTCATCATGGAGAGCAGAAGCCACACAGTCTGCTCCAACAGCTGCGGACCAATAAAATTAAACCCTGCAACTTTCCCTTCTTCTCTGACAGACATAACTAAACGTAATGTGGTTTCCAGTAATTATGGAACACTAATCTCGAGGCAGGCTGTGACATATAACACAAATAACAAACGAAAGCCCACCCTCCCAAACAGTCTGCAGGATAAATTTGTGAGCCCATCAAAACAACAAATGGATGCTCGAAGATGACCATAATGCATGCATGAGGCATTTCCTGAACTGCCTCATGCATTTCAAACACACTTCAGTCTTGCTTACGCAAGTACCTTTTCAAATGTTTCACATTTCGACGACGCTAACAAACGATGGTATTACAGGGCGACTATGAAGAGACAACCGAAACTATCGTAATATGTGTATCGGGCCAGTAGTTAGCGATACAAGAAATTATAATCAAATAGATTTGATGTGTTTTTAACTTCACCGAGATTACAGCATAATGTTACATCATTTTTATTTAGTTGTGACATACTCATATATACTCAGAGTGAACATTTGCACATGTTCTGTATTTACAGAATTTACAAAACATTTTCAAAAACTTCCAGGCTAGGGGCTCCATAATGCCATTGCCATGAAAACATGATTTTTCTTTTCTTTTTATTCACTTGTAGTTGGAGACAAATGCGTATGCAGTATGCGTATTGAACAGTTATGAAATTGGTCAGAATAAACTTATGAGGCTCTATTATTGTGCTCAGCTCAAATCTAGTGCAAAATGCAGTCTTACTGTGTGCATTTGCGGAGTTTTCTTTCTTGCACAGGTGGAAGAGAGCATTTGCGCCATTGTGCGCCATTGTATGATGTAACGGAGATGACTCCCTTTCAAATAAGGGCAGTCGAGGCGCACACAGTCCTTGATATTGTGCAAAGTGTATTTATACAGGTAAACTGCAAGATCTCCCCTTGCGAATTATGTTGTCAGCATAGTCTACCAAATTTACAAACATGCTTAACTTGACTTTCCCCGGCACAAAAATGAAGATGCGCCCATTATTACACTGAGCGGACGTGTGCCTGTCTACAAAAATAGCGCCCATGGTGTTCAACACATAAGCAGTTCAATTTCAATGAGATAGACTTCGTAGTTTTCAAAATAAAGGCTTTGAAAATTATGTCAATTTTTACGATTCGCCGAGGAATGAGAGGCGATGCACCATTCCAAAGGTTAAAAATGAAAAAAAAAAAATTATTATTCACTGCTGTACAAAATGCAGTTCTGCTGCCAAGTAAAATAAAGACAATTTAGGGACCACCAGATTGGTTACCTGTATGGTACCGTCCCACCCCTAGTGTATAATCACTTTAGTTAGGACCGGTGATGTTTGTCCACACCCAAGTTCCATTGCTGTGTTCACAACGGATGAACCGCCTCAAGTGGGAATACAAAATAGGAATAAGCCTGTATAATTAAAACAAAGTAATGTGTGCTTCTGTGAAAGCAACGGGGTGAATAAAGCCAAACACTTCTCCAAAAAAGACTTTGTTTGAATACCAAAATAAGAAAGACAGGCACCTTTTGTCCTAAAAGTGCAGTTGTATAATGCTCAGTCATATGAGTGTGTACACAGTCTGGACACATCCTCCTCCACAAGCTCACAAAGTCTGTCCGCAGAGGTCATGTCAGGAGCGCTCTGCTCTGCTGTTTTAGCAGCATGACTGTCGAGTCCCCTCCTTCTTCCCTCAAAACCTCTTCTCCGCTGTCATCTTTTTAGTGTCAAAGAGACACATTGTTCAGCTCGTCAATGCGCAAACATCATCTTCGCCCTCAAGCGTATGTGCTGCTGCGCTGTCTGCCTGCTCATTAGCTTTGCCTCTTCACGAGATCTTTGCCTATCTCACGTGTGTGCCCCGGGAAGAGGTCAACGGGTTTAACCGCAATGACAATAAGGGAAATGCCATTGAAGCAAATACATTTTGTACACATCAACTATAGGGAAATAAGTGGACATAAAAAAAAAAAGAAACTTCCCGATTCGCGAATGGCATTGAAGGTTTGTGTCTCGAAGAGATGATTACAACTGACAACTAACAAATGAACTTTGTCCGCATCTCTCTTGCGTGAGTTTTGGCGTCACAGACACGCAAACCCTTCAGGTGAGAAGGAATGCAATGTTTCTCTCACACGACCATAACACAAAAAACACTGACACGCTACCCAACGTGCTCGGATATGCTCCACTTGTCACATGTTTCTGTGGTAGAAAAACACTCACTCGAAACAACATTAGGTACACCAATACTGTCTCATGAGATCGGAGTCAGCAGGTCTAGAGATTAAATTCCGCCACAATTGATCTTTTACTCCACTGTCTGTGACAATGAGTAAACTTTCAATATGTTTTAACTCAATAGAAGGTACACTTGCACAATCTGGGGATTGGTCACGCACACAAGATTTAAAACTAAAGACATCGGGCCCTATTTTTGTGTCCAGCGCAAAGTGCACTCTAACTGTGCACATGGGTGGAGTTTTCTTTTTGGGGAATAAATTGCTAGACTAGCGCAAATAGAAGAGGGTGTTTGCGCCATTGTGGGAGGTAACAGAGCTGACTCCCCGGCCAACTGAAGCGGCTCCCCTCATTCCCTTTAAATTGAGCGTAGAAAGAGCTAAGCAGTCGCCGTTGCATATAGATACAGGAGATTGGCACATGCAAAGTACATTTTTAAGGACCTGCAAGCAGATATCCACTTCCGGATGATGTAAAGTTGGCTGCTGTGGATGGAGACTTGGAGACTGCCTTCCACCCCCACGGGTCTGTGTTCGACCCTTTGTGCACAGTATACTCCTCATGAAGGGCAAAGGGATGTAGATTTGTGTGGTAGCTTTTCAGCAATCTGCAAAATTTAATGTGTCTATACTCGAGAATAATTTTGTAGTACAACAAAAACTGGGAAGTGATTGCTACATGACAGTGTCAATCAAGCTGAGCAATATTTCAAAAAAATTTTACACCAGAGGGCCAGAGGGGGGTGGGAGGGGGGGGACTCTAAAGCAATAACAGTGTACGTACTCCATATTTCTTGCTACAGGCATCTATTCCTTTCATTTTGGCAGAAAATCTATATCTACATTGGAAATTTTCTTGACTTTAACGGATACTATAAGCATTTATTTTCACCAAATCTCTTCTTCACATAAACTGAACAATTGTTGTATTTTAAAATATGTTTGAAACTGATTTCCATGCATGACTTCTGAATTGTTGAAATGTTATTATTGAAAAAAGATTTACTGTTTTTTATTCTAGCACATTGGGTTTTTGAAATCTTTTCATTGTTCTTTTTTTTTATTTTGACCGACAAACGTTTGTGCAATAGAGTTTACCATTCGCTGTAAATTACAGCTGTGAGGTTTCAGAAAAAAAAATCCACCCGACAGAACCAAACTCTTAAATTATCAATGTAACATTTATTATTATACGAAATATTATGTTATTGTTATTATATCCGTTTATGATTATGAAAACCTGATGTGCGAGAGAAGAAAATGAGGGCAGATTCAGAATCAGTGCACATAAAAAAATACCTACAAAAGTTTACTTGTGTCGCTGATTAAAATATTTTGCAAAAATTTGTTGACCAGCGTAATAATCTCCAAGATGATTTTTAACTCAACTCAACTGTATTTATAGAGCACTTTAAAACAACCACCGCTGTATACAAAATGTTGTACATGGAGCAAATATCATATATACAACAATAAATGAATAGTAGAACGCACAAAGCAGTAAAACTAAGATCATGCTGAGTCAAAAGCCAAAGAAAACAAAGAGTTTTGAGACGAGTTTTAAAGATGGGCAACGAGGGGGCTTGCCGAATGTTCAGTAGGAGGTCATTACAAAGAGTTTAAGGACTTCATGTAGCTCGGGAAAATAGGAAGATTTTACCAAATTCAAACCTTTTAGTGGATAAATATACAAATCTTGCAAATATGCAAACGTGTGTGTGCGCGCGCGCGTGTGTGTGTGTGTGTGTGTGTGTGTGTGTGTGTGTGTGTGTGTGTGTGTGTGTGTGTGTGTGTGTAGGGGAAGGGTGGGGGGCATGAATGGGTTACTGGGTGGGAATGACTATAAACGCGCCCCTGGCGACTTACCAACTCGTCCAAATTCCTCATGTCACACAAAACTCTCTTCTGGGGCCACGTGAAAGGTTCCGGCTCGGGCTCGTCCTCTACACTGTGGTTGCTCTCTCTGCGTCCGAAGCACCTGCCGGGTGGACTCTGTACCTCCGGCTCTCGCTCTCGGGGGTCCATCTGCAGGCCGCCCTGCTGGTCTCGGATCTCCTCCTCGATCTCCTCCTCCAGCTGGATGAGCATGGGGGCCAGCATGCCGAACTTGGCGCCGCGACGCGCCACCTCGAGCAGGCACAGCACAAAATTCTTCTCGTTGCATCTCTCCACCAGGTCGTTGGTCTCGAACATGAGCACGTCCTTGATCCACAGCTCCTGACGACACCAGCTGATGAAATTGGACACGTTGTCCCGAGCCAAGAAAGAACCCGCGCTGACGTTGCGGGACTGGAAGACAACGTCTTTGCGAGGCAGCTTCATGGACTGGGCCGCCTCGGGGTACCCCAACTGGAAGTCTTGTGCAGCTCGGTTGACGTTGTTGGCGTGCCGACACAGGGCGCAGCCCGTCTCCAGACCATCCACGAAGGTGTCTGCGCTCAGGTCCAGGTCGTAGAGGGTGTTCAGCCATTCCGCCAGGTCCTCCTTCATGGCGTAAAGGTACTCTTCGCTGGATTTAAAGGGCCGGATGCTCTTGGAGGCGGCGGACTGGATGTTGCTCTGATCGGCCATATTGTCGGATTATGTATCGATAAAAGTCTCACTTGATTCCAGGTCTCCTCATTGCGCAACCGCGCTCCAAATCCTCATCTGCAAAATAAAGCCCAGTAAGCGTGTGGACGCACCCATGCCGGCGTGCATGTGCGGCGAGTAGAGGCCCAGCTTTGCGCCGCTGTCACGGGCATAGCGGGATGCAGAGTGGCTGCGGCCGTGGCGCGTGGATGCGTGTTCCGGGTGGGTCTCGTTGAGGGGAAGCCCGTTTTTTCGTTCTGAGCAATCAACGCGCCCCCTGGCCGCCGGATCCTCCCGGCCCACAAACATTCACGTGTGGCCGTGTCTGTGTCTTCTCACAGATAAAATAACGACCTCTGAGCGACAGCGAGCCCACGTACCGCCACGAAGAGACTCGGCCCATGTCGCGCCGCCTCCTGCGTTCAATATGTTGGCCTGCCGCGGGGCTTAAAGCAGCGGAGCGACGCGGTGGCACATCCCATTATGTGGATCAACTGGGGAAGAAGGAGGAGGAGAACTTAACCCCATAGTCACCGGGCCACGCGTCAACTAAAAGAAAGCCCTGCAACAACTTCATAGTACTTTTAGACACAAATAGAATGAGATCAAATCAGATAACTTACTTTTTAAACACCTTCTCTGTCTGGATATGTATTTCAAAAAAGACAATGCGTGGCTCCATTCAGATGAAAACGTCTGTCAACTGAGCTGACCATAAGTTTTGACTTTCCCGCAAATGGGTCGATAAGAGATGAAAGACAAAACGTTTTTGCATCTTCAAAGACATAACGGAATGACGTCATCACCCGTGCTGCTCAGTCTCCTGAGGAACGCGTTTGCTGTTGTTCATGACATTTCATGCTAAGGATGCTCACAGAATATTCAACAAGCAGATACGAGGGAAAATGTGGTAACTCCACACAGAAAATTCAGGGAAGCTAAACCAGTGGTGTCTTTTTACGGAATTGAACAACAACAATCACTCGATGTTCAGAAAGTAACTGCATGGTCGCTTCCATTAAAAAAAAAAAAAAAAAATTAAAAACACCGTTTAACTTGCATACATACACACCTTTTGTGTTCTATATTGGGACATGTCTGTTGAAGGGAGTTATTTACAATGTTCAGCAGCAAAAAAAGTCGACTTGAGCGACTCTCAAGCACAATTTTATGGAGGTACCAACCTAAGACATATTTTTAAATAGTGTACACATGCTGGTTTTATTCTCCCTATAATGAAGTCTTTGTGTGGCTTCTAATTAACAGTCTGAGACTGAAGCCTCTTATGATCATGGGACTGTCATCCTGCTGCAATTCTCCTGAAGCTGCATGACCTTCAATAATAATTGTGTGGTGTTTCGCCAGCGGTGCTTTAGCACTCTTGGGTCTTTGTATACTTAATATTAAGGGGCAGACACACCAAGCAGAGTCTAGTCAACACATTGAAGAGAGTGGTTCATTTACATCCATGACTCAGTTATTTACAACAAAGCAAGTTTCTTCAGAGATAAAAATGTTCATCAGTTGGGACAGCAAACCTGATTATCAGGTTCTTTTGGAATGTACAAAAAAAGCAGAACCATCACCTGCTTTGGGCCTTAAGGAGAGTCTGTAAACAAAGAGTGGTTCGCTGACCACAAAACAGCAAGAACGCATGGCGCTAAACTGCCAACAAGTTTGAAGCACTGAAGCTGTCAGCATCTTTTTACACAAGAGCAATGGCCAACCAGCTTTTGAAAGTAGGTATAAAATAAACGTGAAGTTAAACCTGAAATTTTACTTCTCACATCCACTGGAGCAGTTTTGAGTTCTCATGATTTGTGACAGTTTGAACTTAAGCAGCGCCCACTGCCGAGGAGGAAGGCTTGTTTTGATTTAAAACAAGAGGGATGTGTCTGTTCAAGAACGAGTGAGAGAAAGAAGGGAAGGGAGGGGGAGCGGAAGACAGGGAGAGAGAGAATGGGGGTGGCAGTGGTGATGAGATCATTTTCTGGGCCTTGATGAATCAGGCTCTGTCAGTAAAGCGTGTATATGCATGTAGAAGTCTATTAATCAGTCATTGAGAACTACTTCCCACGTCGGTTGGGACTTGCAAACAATACATATTTTGGAATAAAAGCGTCATTTTTGTAAAAAAGCAAAAAAACAAAAACGAAGAACAGTATTTCCATCTTGAAACAATTTGTTTGCAGATATGACTTAATGTGCTCCACTTTGGAGAGCAGTAGGATTCAGACAGATAACACTGTATAAAGCAATTGAAGATTTTCAAATACCTGTTGGACTTATTGTGAAAACCACAAAACATCTTCAGAGGTTTACTGCTCTCTCAACTAGTCAGGTCTTTCTACGTACTGCGCCACCTTCTGGTATGATGATTACAACCCGGAGATGACAGCAACCAAAATAAAGTTACATTGTCAATAAAAGGCAATTGGGCGATACCCTCGTGAGGATAAGCGGTGTGCATAGCGGATGAATTAGAAGATGCAACAACAAATACATAGGTACTGTACAATCAAATTTAGACATGTACATTTTGCAGTTGATTGTCACTTCTACTGCGACTTGTGATTGTAGTTGGGATGACTCAAGTATATTCTGCACGCCTCAGAAAATTTGATTTAAGGAAAACCCAACAGACTGCATATTATCCATAAAAGGTTTATTCCGCACAACAATTTTTGAAGGAAAAGGGTGCAGGCAAATTCACAACAAATATACCGTGTTGATACAATGACAAAACTTTCCTGCATTAAAAAAAGACAGGCATGTGACAAGGTAGCATATAAACAAACTAGAATAAAGTAAAAATGGAAATGTAAACTGCAGAGGATGTTTGACGGCAGTTAGATAACCTATCGACATATTGTCACCTGAAAATAATGGTCTATCGTTCACCCCCCCCCTCCCCCGGGCCCCAAAACAAACTAATGTAACTAAAATATTGACATATTTAGGAATTTCATTTCAGGGCTAGAAACGGATGATCTGTTTGAGGAAGCAGGCCAAATTTTTGGGGTCAAAATATATACGAGAGCCATTATTTTAAGTGACAATATGGAACCACAAAATTAAAAATTCTTATGTTAAAAGAAAAAAATAAATCCCATACAAGGAAGGTTTAAGAATGACTTCAATATGGTCTTTCTCTGCGCTCCTGGCGATGGTCCCTAAGAGAGAGGAACAAGAAGCACAGCTTATCAAGTGATGCCATATAGCAGCTTCCGTGCTCTTAGACCAGTAGCACTATCAACTATTGACTATTTTGGCTCTTGGTGTACCTCATATCCATCTTGCCACCTGGTGGGCCCATTCCCCTTCCTCTGCCACCCATGGGCGGTCCACCACGGCCGGAACCACGGAAACCGCCTCTGTCCATGCCGCCGCGGCCCCTGAATCCACCACGATCGCCTCCCCTGAAGCCACCGCGATCGCCTCCCCAGCCTCCTCGGAAACCTCCGGGACCACCAGAGGGCCCGCCGCGGTCCATGCCTCTGCCTCCTCGCATTCCCATTCCCATTCCACCTCTGCCTCTTTCACCTCCAGGAGAAAATGGGGGCCCACCGCCCATGCCTTCTGGTTTGGGTGCTTTGCATTGGTTGCACTCCATTCTCCAGGCAAAATTTTGGTTGCCACAACCACTGAAACCAAAAGACATATTGAAGCAAGTGCTGTTCACATTATACTAGTGAGGTAAAACAATAACCAAATACATACGGATTAGGACACTCCCAGTCTCCGGCCCTTTGTTGCATGTTGCCTCCTGTGGGTCCGCCTCGGCCCATGCCACGTGGGCCACCTCGGGGCATGAACCCACCACGCTCGCCTCCGCGGCCCATCATACCTAACAGGGTAATTTGGATAATTACAAAAGACCCCATACAGTTCAAATTGCGAAAAAGAGAGAAGCCCTGTAGACTTACCCCCACGGCCCATCATGCCATCGCGCATGGGAATCTGCGTTTTACGGCGTGCCATTGACACCTTGAGTCTGCGGCCCTGAAACTCCTTACCTGTGAGTTTGACAACAAAAATAAGCATTTCCACTTCGCACACACGACATGTTCAACTAAAACAGGTTCTTCTACCATCAAAGTGCTCCACAGCAGCTTTAGCGCAGACAGGCTCCTCATAGGAGAGGGTGGCATCCCCTTTGGGCTTTCCCGAATCCTTATCAGTGTATATGTTAATGGCAAGCTGGCCGAGCCTGCGATTGAACTGGAGAGAAATGAGAAGTTAGCCTCGTATCATTTGATATCCACATTCTTTCATAATTATTCTTACTCTAATTGGTCCGACGTGTTTAAAGAACTCAGCCATCTCGTCAATGTTGGCCTTCTCTGTCAAGCCAGTGATGTAGATAGCACAGTTCTCTGCATCGTCTTGCTCTTCAGGTCGTCCTTAAGATAAACAAAACGCTTTACTAAAATCAAATGTTCAGTGTCCAATGCTAAAATTCAACTCACCCATCTCACGTTCTTCGCCACCCATGTGTCCTATGATCCAGTAAGTGGTGGCCAAGAGAAAGGGAGGGGGGGAGAGAAACAGTCAGCGTATGCTACTCAAATCCAATGTACAACACCAAGAGTACTACAAAACGGTTATAGTTCAGACTTCAATATAACAGTGGGGCCATGTTAACCATCAAACCGTACACGATTGGAAGGATAAAATACCTCCGACCCCATGAACAATAATTTTGTGTTCTTTGAAAAGCCTCTTTGACCAATAAGTAATTGTCTCCTCCACCCCTAAAAGTTGTTTGGTTTAAAAAAAAAAAAAAGATTTTATCACGTCAACGCAGTCACGAGCGGCATTTTTCCCGATTAACCTTTGGAAAACTGATCAAACCATAAGCGGTGGCTGAATTTCACCAAAAACCTCTGTGAAAATGGTCTCAGGCATTGGACAAATTTCCCCAATTAGGGCATGTTCATAAAATGGACGTTTCATCCCAAGGTAGCAAAACGAATACTCAAAACATAGTTGGAAGTTATCAAGGCTTGTAAAGGACTAACCAGTGTAATTCTCGTTAACTTACCACCAGGCTTACTGAAGCCACCTCTGTCTCCAGCGCTGCTATGGGGGAATAAATGAAGATATGAAGGCCATTTCCCTTTTACAGCCACATCCATGGCTCGAGCAAAGTGGCTTGATTGAGGGAGTCAAAAACATTCTATATAGGCTAACAGCAAGTCAAACCCCCCTATGTTGTTATACAGAGTAACTGAGGGGATCGTGTGTTAATACGAGTAACTTGGTGATAACAGTTGTGTATAGAAGCTTAAAAAGCATGTGACATTAGCTAAACATTGACAAAATTATTTCAGATGCATTGACAGGAATGTATCGTTGCTTTTAACATTAGGCTCAAGTTATGTTACAGATGTACACACACAAAAAAAGAAAACAGGACAATGCACCTGATAGTTCAACCTCACCAAGGGATACAATAAAAGTACAGTAAATGTTCCACAGCAAAAAAGGTAAACAGTAAACATTTTACAGAAATAACTTGATTTTTAAAACACTTGTGAAAACACTTGTTCATGTATTAAAAATAGGGGTGCACCGATTTCCTTAAAACGTAATTCTGGCGGGCCATTTCGAAGTATTAATGGGAAAATTGCACAATACTGTAAAGTTTGATAAATAGCTGGTGCTCCCATTTTTTTTGTCTAACAGTCCCTCTGGTTAATCTCAATGCCATCTTGTGACGGGTGCAACACCAACGCATTGAATGGGCCATCCATCCCTTGCACCAGTCGCTATTGGGTGATACGCCAGATCGCTTGTCTATGGGTGTAAATCAGCCTTGTCTTATTCCCCGCCCCTCCCTGGCTGTGAACATAGCATCCGGACGCTGATATTTATTCATTTAGACTGAAAAGGACGTAACCTGATTTGTGTCATGGCTTCCAGCTTTGCATGCGGCAGATAATGGTTTATTTTGCGCTGTACACCGGCCTCATCAGACACAGATTCATCAAAATGGGCGTTCATCACTGGCGATTGATGGACCTTCCGAAATGCCCAACTCTGGAAAATGGTGAGAGTGACCTAGATTATTTAAATTTGACCAAGACAGCTTTCAATGCCGCCTCTTGCAGACAAGTATGGCTGTGCGCGTTAGCTGCCATGGTGTCTCGACAAATAGGTTTCAAGGGTTTGCAACCAGGGTAACTCAAAAACACGATTGGATGTAATTTTTCTTGATAAACCATAAATATTTCTCCTTCAGGCCACCACAGGTACGCTTAAATTGTTTGTGTGTGTGGAGGGGGGGGGGGTCCCCAATCACTTAAAACCAATTTTGTTCACCCATGCTATTGCTTTCTGATGTTTTTTTGAGAGAGCTGCTTCATGCATTTTAAACAACACATTTGTATTATTTCACAGGTACTGTTCAATGTTTTAAAATAAAACAAGATTGGAACATTGAAGGTGTATGTTGTTGAATTATGAAAAGGGAGGAGGGGAATATCTTAGGCTTTTTAAAGATCCATATTGTGATCGGCCAGGAAACTGATCAGTGCACCCCTAATTAAAAATAAAATACAAAATAAAAACACCCATCACATGCTCAGAAAGACCACCATCCTCAGTTGTTGGAAAATAAGGCAGACCCCCAATCAGTTTAAGATCCCTCCAGCGGGGCTTAAGTTGGTGCCTCTGCACAGAGTACAGATACTTTCTAGAAAAGATGCTTTTAAATGGCTCTGTTACCTGTACGATATAAATGTGACAAAGCATGTTAAAAAGTTCTCAAGGTGATCAAACAGTTGAATTCCAAAAACACAAAATACAGTTTTAAACATTTCAAAATACATTGTGACCAGCCCACCTCCCCCTAATTCCCCTGTGCAACGCTAATATTTAAGTGGGTATCCTATTTATATCATTTCTGCCGACCTGTAGCACATCAAATTCACTCAAATCTGCCTACAAGAAATAAGCAGTCCTGGGTTATTAGAACACCATTTAGTGAACAAAGGGCTGGATGATATGACTAAAAATAATATCACAGATATCTAAGAACCAAAGGAAAAAAAATAGTGAATTTAGGTCACTGTATTATAACATAGTACTTCATCTTTAGTCATTCAAACTGGTCAATATAAAGTTTAAACGCCTTAAACAATGTTCTTCGTAGGGCTGGGCGATATGGCTGAAAAATGTCTGACAATATAAGTATTTCATAATAGTCAATATTGATATTTATTTGAAAACACTTAAGAAAAAAAACTTTTTGTACACATTGTAATGTAGCATAATGTGCAGTTTCTCCTCCACCAGTGTATCGTCAACACTTATGTTAGATGTTACATTACTGCCGTTCAATGTTCATGCATCTGTAGTGAACTGCTACTCTCGCAGTGCAGGCATTACCTTTGAGCATCCGTGTCAGGCCTACGTTACCTCTATAGCGGATTGCTATGGGACAATCAGATTTTACTTGCCTGATTTTGACTCTAGTGTGATTCAAGGGCCGGCCGGGCATGGCTAACTAGTGTTAGTTCTCGTGCGCGTCAAAGTTGGGGAGCTCCTTCACTTTGAAACCATGTCTCCATCCGGCAGGGTTTAAATCTGGCTAGCATTCACAACAGCATTTTCTATTCATATCTATCATGATACATATTGATATTGAATTATCGCACAGCCCTACATGAACGGTATTTTTTTCATAATATGGGAGCCCTTGATCATTAAAGCAATTGAATCGAAGTGATTCATGTTTGCCCTACGAATAGTTATGTACATGTGGCACGAGTACCCTGTTCACCCCATTCAAAATCCCCACAAAAACAGAACTTTTCGTTGTACCTCATTGACCTCTTTACCAGCAACCCGGACTTAAACATTTTTTAAAAATGTTTGATGTTTTTTGAATTGACGTTTCCAAACATCAAGATCCCATCCCAAACGCAAACAAACACACGTTAAATAAATTAAACTCAGGAAGTGCCCATTGTGATTGGATAACGGCTTGGATCAAACCCGCCAACACATTCACATTATGCATACCAACAGGCACTAAATATATCAAATGTGCCCATGTGTGCAGAGAGCAAATACCAAGTGACATACCAATCCCGATTTTTAACTACGCTTTCTCCTAAACTAAAATCACGAATGACCACATGATAAGAGAAATCTATGAGCAAATTTGTATCATGTTTAAAGTTTCAGTTAATTTGGGCATGTCTGGACATACTCAGCGCAGAGGTGTTGGCCGTTTGGGCGGAGGGCCTTTTTTTTTTGAGTAATCACATCAAAGCAAGGGGTGGGGGGGGCGAACAGATGGAAAAAGGCTTGACTCAATCACAAAGTGGGAATAAACGAATTGGGAACAAAGAGTTGTTGAATACCAAAAGACGGTTTGGGAACAGCTGTCGCGCCCAGGTGGACATTTGTCATCAACAAAGTCTGTGACTTGTGTATTCGGGTAGATCAGATCACTACCGAGGGGCCGGACCAGTGGGCGCGGTATGCAAATATCGGGGGCAGTGTTTTTCTTGTATGTTACAATAAAAGTTCGAACTGGCGGAGAGGGAGGGGAGTGTGTGATCATCGGGGCAACTACCGTCGTTCGCTCTCAGAGATCCCTCCCGCCGATATTGAAGACAATTTTCATTTCTTTAACTTTGTCCGAGAAAAACTCTGACACCACACAAAAGTTCTTCTGTTTGGTAATCGTATCACTCATACATAGAGCATTTTTGTTTTATCCTGACAAAAATTTATTCCTGTTATAGTTAAAAAAAATCCCCAAAAGCAGATAGGTGACATAATACCAGAAGGTGCTTTTAAATTAAGAAAAATGTGCATTTGTTGTTTTATGTCCTTACCGCTACTTATATACAGTAGTCGTTTATTTTCGCCAGGAAGAAAATTTATAAGGAAATCCATAAACAAATACGAACGGTTAGCCACAGATATAGTTTAAAAAAAGAATCAAGTAGAAAACAAGGGTTGTTCCCCCTCTCATTTTGGCACAATAGATGTTTTTTTAAATTCCAAGAGCACCTTTTTACCCTTGCTCATATGCCTTTCCATTGTTGGCATTTATCTTACAGCAAAGATAAACACGGAATGCTGTTCCCCCCAAAATGACACCAACTTAAGCGTGTTTACGCGAAGGGCAAACAATTTAGGTGGGAATGTTGTAACAATGACAACATTACGTATATTTTAGTACATCAGACCGAATTTAATGGAATTCATGTAACCATTTGAAAGACCCATACAATTCAACCTTATATGTCAAACTTCTCTAAAAACGACACTTTTGCATTTACCTTTTCGTATATTAACAGTACAACATGAATGCCCCTTACCACTATCTGCGCACCAGTGAAATACTGAATTGTAAATCTTTGTGGTGCAGTGAAATCCATTGAATTGATAGTTGGTTGAATAATACACTGATAGAATCCATCAAGACTTTGTGTCTAGCGGTTGTAATTAAAATTTGATTTGCAATGTCCCATTGCTACTCAAATCGTTTAAAGTGAAACCTTAAAGATAAACCTGCCCCTTCCTACATTATGCACAGGCCCCAATAAATCTGTTGATAGAAATTAGAAAATGTTCACTTACCAAGACAATTTAGTGACAGGGCTGAGGGAAACAATGACGCAAAAACACTAGCTTTGCTGGCCAGTAAATTTTATAAAATCAATCTTGGTGGTACCCGATAAAGCACTCTGATCATCATCACCGCCATCAATATTTTTTGTTGTTATATTTACTATGTGCCTCAGCCCTGCCCTAAGTAGCCATAGCACTTGCAGAGTCAAAACACAAAGTCTGTCATGTGCTCAAGAAAGACACTTACCCCATGCCACGACCCATGCCGCCACGGCCACGATGCATCATTCCTCCTCTGTCAAAACCGTCACGACCCCTGCCCTCTGAGTACCGTGACGGCTCTGAGTAGCCAGAGCCCCCTCCCTGGCCATCTTGTCTGTAATTATCTATAAACGACAAGTCCATCAGAATGCAATTTTCCCCCCCTACATGAATGTAAATGTTACAGTAGTAAAACAACGGAAGCAAGCTTACTGTAATGGTTGGACTGATAGCTGGGTGGTCCACCTTGCTGGCCATACTGGCTGGCTGGAGGCTGCCCATAAGAACCTGCAGCCTGGGGTGGATAAGAAGGAGGGGCCTGCTGTTGGGTCTGCTGCTGGTACCCACCCTGCGGTTGGCTGTAGCCGGTCTGCTGAGCCTGGTAGCCAGACTGCTGCTGGCCATATCCTGCCTGTTGGGAGTAGCTGCTTTGGTTGTAACTCGTAGGCTGACTGTTGGAACTGTAACTAAAGGGAGACACAAAACAATGCAGTAAAAAGCATGGCTACATTTGTGGTATCAAGAGAGACAGTTCTTTGCAAATGGCTACACACCTCTGCGGTGCAGCAGGAGCTGGCTGCTGACCATATGCAGGATATGCAGATTGAGCAGTATAACCAGGCTGAGACCCATAAGACTGGGATGCAGCTGGAGCAGCAGCAGCGGCGGCGGCGGCAGCAGCAGGAGCACCATCATAAGCCTGTGCTCCATAAGCCTGGGATGACTGGGTGTAACCATGAGCTGTTGACTGGGCAGCAGGATAGCCAGCTGTGGAATACATAAGACAAACTGTTTTTCAACTTGAAAATTACATATGCAAAAAAAATAAATAAATAAAATAACCCATGAGGTTTGGTGACCCACTAATTCTATCCCGATCCCAATTCCAGTTGATCTCCTTTGATCACATACCTTGTGCTGCCTGGCCGTAAGAGGAGCTGTATTGCTGCGGTGGCTGCTGTTGAGTGTAACTTCCAGCAGCGGGAGTTGCTTGGGTGTATGTGTTGTCGGCAGCGGCGGCAGCAGGCTGGGCATACGATCCATAACTTTGCTGGCCATAAGTCTGCTGCTGAATTCAAAGCAAAATTAAATCACTGTGATATCAAACAGCATTTGTACTTTGTATTGGCCAATCAAATGACTCAAGATTGGGTGTACTGTAATTAATAAATCGCTGCCAATATTTCCCACTAATTGTACAAATTATTCCTGTAACATACTGCACTATTAAGGTGGTATCTTATCTCACTGAGCAGCAACGGCTTGTGAATGTTAGCGAACGTAGCAAATATTTTATTCGCCGGGGTCTGTTAAAGGATGTAAAGCCATTCAGACGTTCGCAAATAGTTTTTATTGCCGTCATCAAATTTTGAACATGTTCAAAATGTCTTCGCAATGAGAAAAACTGGTTGCGATTCAATTGCACCTTTGAACAAACTGACGGAAAAACATTTGGGCTTCGCGCAAACACTAAGTTGTCTCGATTTTCTTTATGTTGCCCCCGCCACCAACAACAATCCACAGAGGTCCTACTGGTCGGCTAGCTCGTCTGTAATGTTGATAAGCGTGGTATCGCTTGGCTGGCCCGCTTTTGCTTATGCTGACTCCGCTGATTGCAACGCCTGCCAGACCTGACAACAATCTACGAAGGTCCCACTAGTCACACGCCATTTTGGCCACAATTTTGAAAATGCAGTGAAAAGTTGCTAGTCAATATGTATTATAAGTCAATGACGATTAAGTCCACACGAATACAGCATCCAGCAACGAAGGTGAAACTTCAGTTAAAAAGGATAAGACATGTCTCGGTTGTCATCATCTCCGAGGCGGTGTCATGGCCATGGGGGCGGGTTATGCACCAGGAAGCCTCGGCTGCGGCTCTCCATCAAGTGAATGGCATCGTGTATGAAAACGTTTACCCTAAGTTTCAAAAGGTATAATAAATAGTTTTTTGACTTGAGGAGACTCTGACTGGTTCTACGTAGGTGTATTTCAATGGTTCTTTCAACAAAAGCCTAATTTTGCATCGGACTGGTAAGAGTGATGAGATTTTTTTTCAGGTATCGTGTTGGTAATTAAATCGATCAATAATTATTGTGCATCACTAGCTGGTACACATTTATTGTGTATCAGAACATTACATGACCATATTTATGATGAAAAAACTCTCAGTGGAAAAAATAGAGCTTGTAAAAACGTACATGCAGCCCACACCTCGCTACTCCATTCAATTGAATGCATCAGCGAGTCACTATCCTATTTTGGTTGCAACGAGTCTTTTTTGACTGCCACAATTTCTTTGTGGATCAATTTTAAAAAGTCATACATTGTAACATAATGTATGGGGACCCTGCAAACGGGATCCAGGCATAGCTCATATCCCTGGGAGTTTAAAGATTACCGTATAATGCATGCATAACTAATGTCATGCGCGGGAGGTGACTGGTTAAATTTTTTTTTTTTAAACACAGCACAATCCATATTCTGAACCACTTATCCTTACTCCAGTTGGGCTTGCAAATTCATACATAACACACACAACAACAAACACTTCTGATGCAGCATAAAATTGTTATTTATTATTAAAGCACGGGTGCAGTACAACATAATGGTAAAATCTTTTATTGCTGACTTTGTTGATGGCTGTCAGTAAAATCTTAAAAAGTACACTTTCCACATCCTTTCCGATCAAAGATGTTTACTTTTAAAATGCATTGTTTTCACCTAACCCATAGTGCTATGGTTATCGAGATGTCTGGCAAAAATACCGATGTATTTACATTATAGCTATATCGCACAACCCAAGGTCCAACTATCAATCAGTAAACCATCTTTGCTCATTTGAGATCGCAGTCATACAATCATCATTTACCTGGGCAGATTGTCCATATGCTTGTGAGGCTGGAGCAGCATAGGACGCATACCTGCAAAGAAGTAAAGTTTAAGATGAGGGATGCACCGGACTCAAAAAGAACGCAGGACGTTGCAGCGTACTCGTGAGGCACATGTTGCTCGCTTAACAATGAACGAGTCGCAGCTTCAACGTCACTCGGGCGCAGTAATAATCACAGGGTTTTATTTGGTCACTTACCCCGGTTGAGAACTGGACTGGTTGTAGGAGCTGTAATCTGTTGAACGTCAAATAAAACAAAAGGGCCGTTGTTACGATTTGAAGCGCTAATAGCCACGATGCTAATATTTTAATGCTAACGTTCAACCAGCCCGCGGTTTGAGCGCCGTTCATGAATGGCCGGGCTTGAACAATCATACGGCTAACAATACGTGTAACTCGACATGTTATACATTCCTGACATTAATGGGAATGAAAAGATAGAATAGATCATCGAATTCAAAAGAAGATGGGGGTGAGACGACGACGGCGACGTACATCGAAGAAATACCATAGGCCTTGTGCCAGGCGCCAATTCACGGCAATGAATATTCGCTTCAATGGAGCGAATAAAAACTAATTCGGTAGACGCAGTACATAGAAATACATTAAATACTATAGTATTAAAATATGATTAAATTTTCAGACTCAATAGAAGGAGAGATGTTTCCACAATCTACACTTACCGGGAGCGGACGCCATTTTGCGTGTCTTGTAAAAGACGACTGGATAAAGTTGATTGTTGGAGAGGCGCCTTTGAGTGCGCAACAACCATGAAATATCGCGAGACAACAGACTCATCCTTTCAAATAACGCGATACTTTTTTTTTTTTGACCCACGAACATAACTACTACAGTGTCTTTCGAAACTCCTTTTGTATGTGACGATAACAGTGCTCGTGAGCTTTAATTTATGTATTTGTACGAAAATATGAATTCGCAGTTCGGAAACAGCGTTTAATTTTCTGGCTTCTTGTTACCAAAAGGTAGAAGACCCAAAACACACTTCGGGAATACATTACTGAACCTTACATTCGTTTCACTTTTAAAATCTTTATTGTAGAGAGAATGTGGACAACCCCCATTTTCACTTACGTCGAGTAGATAGATATACGTAGGACAGAGACAAAACAACGGAACAACCATTGTAATTTTTTAAAAAAATATATAACCTTTATTTATTCAGGTAAGGCAATTGAGAGTGAATTCTCTTTTGCAATGCAGACCTGGCTACAAGCAGCAGGGTAAAGTAAGGCAATAAATTAAAAGCAACCACTGTACAAATAAATACATACTAAAGACATACAAGTACTGTACAACAAACTGTATAATGTGATGAACAAAATCCATACATAAAACAAATCATAAAAAATGCATCCCGCAGGATGATATTTTGCAGACCCCTTCTTGATACCAAAGTTTAATGTGAGTGCAGCACCCACATTTTTGCCATGTCATTGCCCTGTGCGTTTTGTGTATGTTTTTTTTTTCATCATTTATGGGCTACCATAGCTCAGGCTAATGGCAAAACATAATTCTAAAGGGACATCAACGGGAAGGAAAACACGTCCTGTAACTCATGTCTTTGTCAAAATCTGCTATGAAGAAAAATGTTGGCAGCAAGAACAGCCGATTTCAAGAAAAAGTAGAGACATATCTTTTTTTTTTTTTTTTTTTGCTGTGAATATTGGCAGACCGAAATATCTTGAATGGACCAGAAAGTTCTGGTGCTCAAGAAATCAGATGTCATTACTCAAATAGACATGCTGAGGAGTATGCAAAGTATGAAGGAGATGAGAGCACCGATCTTGTTCACATTCTGAAGAGCTGTTCATGTTCCAAAGTGTTATGAATAAAGATTGAGAAGATTGGATTAGTTGTGCTTTTTCAGAATACTTGAAATCTTTTTTGTGAAATACTTATTTAGCCCAGACACATTCTGATGATATCTCCAGTGCCTTCACATAAATTGCGTTTGAGACCCATGCCTTAAATGTTATTAGAGAGGTGACATGGTCTCCTTTGATCGGTATAGGGTTGTCGACTCATAGATGTCGTGATAGCATCTTACATACAGCTTACATGACGTCACTCAATAAAATATGAGTTTTGAATAAACAAACTGAGGTCCTCCGATAGATTGTCCATTGGCGAAAAACACACATGGAGAAAAATTGGTTCAAATGTTTTCGTTCCTTCTACTCGTCTCTCTTGCCTCACTGTACATTTATGCGCTGACTCTTGGACCATGATCCAGCAGCACCAAAATTCTCCACCCAACAAAAATAAAACAAAAAAAATTATGTCTGATTGCAAAAATGCTGCCAGCTAACATAAAATAACAACTGTCCCACAGCCATAAAATCATAGTCAGGTGCATATGCAAACATTTTCTGATCAGATTATTGAAATAGTAGATGGTCACAATCGTGTTGTGCTTGAGTGTCTATTTTACAGGACTGTATTGTATTCCAAATTAGGAATTGTCAAATTGATTCACAGTTGATCATGAGTGGGGTCATAACAGCAAAATGACAAGGTGGTCCAAGGCCCTATGTGCCACTAGAATAGCTCCGCCCTTGATGACAATCTTTCAAGGAGTTTTTTTCTTCAGGTTTCATGTTATTGACGTGCGTGTCAGGACATGACAGGATATGTAAAAGAAATGTAACTGTTTTACTGCTGTAAAAGGAGTATGGATTAGTGAGGGGCAGAGGGAGCAAAGTGGGCATATCCCATGCTCCCCCCCCCCC
>NW_017805009.1:3276107-3288663 GCF_001891065.2 Hippocampus comes
GCATATCCCATGCCCCCCCCCCCCCACCTGTCCACTATCCCCATGACAACACAGTAGAGCACAGTATTTAACAGTGCAGTACAGTAGTAAGGATGCAACTTGTGTTTCCCTGAAACTCTCAGTCTGTCCAATAGGTGGCAGTATCATACTCTGTCAACTGCTCGCGAAGAAGCGTGTTATATGACGTCAGGCAGAAGTAAGCATAAACAATACTGTATAAGAGGCTTTCGATTTATACTGTTTGTTTCGGAGCATCATTTTTTGACGTCTTATCAACACATGGATACTATACAGGCTCAAACGAATATATTAGTTATAGTACAACGAGTGTCGATTCCCTGCGATCAAAAACGAAATAATGGCCACTTCATCCAGACGAACGGACCAGCGTAGCTCAAAGGGGGAAAAGAAGAACAATCAAGTCATTTAGGTCATGCGTTATCGTGTATTTTCAGTATGGCTCGGCTCAGGTCGTCCAGGATTCTTTCTCGGGACAACCCTCCTGGTAGCGCTCATCTTGATGGTGTATGCTGCAGGTCCCCAAACGAGTCTCAGTTTAGGTCCAGGTGGACACTTTCCACGTTTCAGAGGTATCAATTCACAAACGGAATACGGGTTTCCTGTAATAATTCGTAGCAAACAGTTAATTATCAACCAAACCTTGTTTCTTCTAGACGTGTTCCTGTACGCTCTCAATCATGACGATTTGCCTTCTCTGCTCGTCAGCGTTTCTCTGCTGCTGCTGTTCGGACCACGTCAAGAGCGTCTCTGGGGAACAGTCGCATACCTTGGCCTCGCCACCCTGACAATGACCGTATTACCTCTTATTTACACATTGGTCATCTTTGTCTTCAGTCTTGAGGCCAGTCGAGTGTGTGGCTATGCTGCCATTCAGCTGGCATTGTTTACAGCCCAGTGCCGTCACGTGACAAAAAGGCGACTGCAGGGCTGCTTGCCAGTTTGGATTCTGCCCTGGTTGCTGTTGCTGCTTTGTCTGATCGTGGTGCCCGGGACACCTGCCCTACTTAACTTCTGTGCCATATGCATCGCTCATAATTGTATCCTTGTTTGAATATGAACTGAATTATGTAATATGTAAGAATATTTTAGTGTGAGCCTGTGAGGTGGCATGTTGGACCAGTCCTGAGCACATCCACTTCACAGTTCTGAGGTTGGGGCTCCTCCATGTCACCCAGAGTCCTCCCACACTGCATAAGCATGCTTTTCAAGTTCATTGAAGACACCAAATTATCAATAAGTGTGATTGTAAGTGTGAATGGTTGTTTGTATGTGCCGTACAATTGGCTGGCCAATCCATGCACAATTCCAGGGTGTGCCACCTCTTGCCGAAGTCAGCTAGGATAGTCGCCAACTAATCCTAACAAAGATAAGTGATAAATGGATAGATTTTATCGTGCCCTTTTGAAGGTGCTAAACTCCTGTTTCAATGTCAGTGTTGTATTCAGTAAAATACGCTGTGTTGAAGAGTTGCGCACTAGTAGAGGTCTGCCTGAATGTAGCTCACCTTCCTCTAGCTGATGCCATGTTGTCCTTCAAGAAGTGCACAACATTTATTTTGCCATTTCAAGAAACAATTACAACAAATTCCACCATTAAGAATTATTACGATTGAATTACAACCAAATTGTACAGTATTTGACAAAGTGACAAATTGCAACCAATCAAAAGGATTGGTTGCAATTTGTAACTACTCTGAGGAAGTTAATGATTCCCAGGAAGCTTGAAGGTGCTTTGGAAATTCCAGTCTCTTCTTGTGATACTTAATTAACCTTTCAGATAGTCCCAGCCTCATTGGGATGTTACAGGAGCTGGAGAAAGCCTATGTCCTAACCTTCATTCCCACTTCAGCGTATATTCTCACTTCATCCAGACTGAGATTGCCAACCTACAGCTCCTCACAAATGTACGAGTCATCTTGTTTCCATCCATTCCATTGTCACACTGACCTTCACTATAATTACGTTGTTTTATTTTTGTACATTCCCTCTCAAATTCCAGATCATATTCTCAGTTTATGCATGAAGATCATGCAACACCATCTCCCATGAGTGCCCCCTTATCATTGAACCACCATCCGTGGGAGGAGCCACTGTCTGGTTGGAGGCCAGAGTCTGAAGCAGAGGTGGTGGAAGAACAGATGCTGAGGGCTGGAATACTTGCCTCCTTACAGGATGTCCCAGAGGAAGTGAATCGAAAAGTAGAGGTGCCAAAATCCTCTGTTTCTGCCCTGAGGTTGGTAACTACAAAAAGTCGTATCTTTCATATACACGATGATGCTTTATGATTTGGCGGAATGATGACCACAATGTTTTCCCCAAGACTCCAGCAACTGGAGAAGATGGGCTTCCCCACAGAAAAAGCTGTAGTGGCGCTTGCAGCATCAAAACAGCTGGATGGCGCTATTTCCTTACTCATCGACAACCGTGTTGGAGAGCAGGCTGTGGTGACAGCAAAGGGGAAGAAGACTACCCCACTCAAAAGCCCTGAGTTGACTCAAAACTGACATGGAGACTGAAAAACTGTTGGCCTTCATACAGCAAACTCGACATTGCATTTTTATTCCTTCTCTGAAATAAACTCTTTCACATGATTTCAGACAAGGGATGGGAGTTTGACTACGTTTGTTCAACGACTACGCCGTTCAAATTGTTATTGTGGTTAGCCGTCATGTTCATCTTAAGACCACAAACTAGTTGGCCCCGAGCCACGGAGGGCACTAAATTTTGCCTCCTTTGCTTCAAGAAATGATCTACCCCGAGTTCCCTTTCAGAATCAATATTTTCATGCACTTGTGCGGGTCACTGATGGCAAATTACGATTTTTTTTGTGTGTTCACGCAAATTTGGAATTTATCAAATTCATATAATGTTGCTTAAATAACAACATGCGACTGAAAATCTAGCAGAGCTACATTTTAGATGAAATATAAATCAAAATTCAAAATCCAGCCACAAGTCTAATCATCAACTGTATTGTTTTGTTCTCTGAGGAATAAATATAAAGTGGTTTTCTACTTTTAAAAAGGGGGTACTCACCAGTGCCACACAAAAAAAGGTACAGGTACTTAATGTTTGGTTGCACATAAGTAAAATGTGGTAAATTTATGTAATGCCCCCCCTTTTTTTCCCTCAAAATAATCAAATGATATGATAGTTTCACAAAAGATAATCTGGTGCAAACAATGTACTTATTCGAATCAAGAAAATCAAATTTTTTGGTCTAAAATCAACAGAAGAAAACATCAGTTAATGAATGAATTCATTGCTAAGTATGCCCAACCCGATATTGAATGTCTAATATTGACGTTAACATTCTTTAGTGACACAAAGGGATGTAACATGTTTTAAAAAAAAAAACAGTGAACAGCGTTTTATTACAGCGATCATCAGGAGACAGGGTTGTATCAACTCTTAACACATTTGCAAGAAATAAAAATTCAAAAGTTGTTATACGACGGCATACAAGACAAACTACCACTGACAATTTTAAATACGTTCACAATAAGTTTGATTTACGATGAAAAAAAAAAGGTCTTCTTAGGACAGCACCAACATAACAGTGGTTCCAGTTTAGCCTTTTCCTGTGTGTTGAGTTTTTTTTTTCCTAAATAATTTTCAGGATGAAATAAACTCCACTGGATCATAGGCTATGCAACAAATGTAAATATGTTGTAATATACTTTTTCAGTGTGTATTTTAATTGTAACACACATCACGCTCACATATAGCAACACATCTCAGTAATAGTAGTGATGACTTGTGTTTTTAGTGCACTACATCTTAACTGAGTTTAGCAATATAAGAGTTACAACAAAATGATTAGAGGTTTTCTGTGTCGTCCAAGAAATTGTACATGCTCATGAGATCTCATGACATTGCTGTTACATTAAAAAAAAAAGAATGACAAACTCAAGGCTAGTCGTTCTGTTACATCCCCACAAACGGATGAAGCTAAATGACCCTTATTGCCAAGATTTGTGACCTGAGGAGCACCACAGGTAATTCAGAGCTTCCTCTTGCCAAACGTGTAAGACCCACGGAGCTGCAGCTGGAAGTGGTTATGGTGATAGGGGGTGTCAAACTCGTTACAGGCGAGGAGGACATGGTGGAGTTATCATTGGCATTTCCCTGAGGTGTCCCCCAACCTAAATCTGACAGGAAAGCCCCCTCAAAAAGGCTCTCAATTAAGTGATGCGACCTATCGGAAGGGGAGGCCTAACTCAGCCTGCAGTCCTCAGGGAGTGTGGGGGAGGGGGGCTACTTCCCTTGAACCTTGGTGTCGGAAGACCGAAGAGAAGCAGGTCGATACGGAAGCGCACCTGCTCGCTTATCTCTGTAGAAACTAGGGGAGGCTGTGCCAAATGGTCCATCCCCAGAGCCTAGATCAGGTTCTGTTGAAGAAAGACAGCAGTTGGAACAGGGCCTCCCTGCCCAACACTGTGTTTGACCACATGCACGCCGTCGTCTCACTTAAGTTTTTTTTTTTTTTTTAACTAGAATTATTACAAGTATGCCCGCAATTTGATCTGACACACAGTTTTACATCGGTTTATTGTCAATCAAGTCTCGTTGCTGATAGAACCTGCAACAAAGTGTGTGTCTGGTGAGCGGGACTGCAACAACACTTAACAGTCAGTACGCTAGCACAGAGAATTGCTCAGTGCCAAATGCTGTTGTTCTTATCATCCTTTGTCCAAAGGAAAAGCGTGTATGTCAATGTACAGATGAGTTTTTGGTGTTTTTAAGATGTGGTGTTCTGAAAAAGATATTGTCGGGAAAGACGTTTTGAGGTGCGAGGTGAACAGAAAGAGAAAAAAAAAGACATACATGCTTTTCATCAGATATCAACAATACTCAGAACTGCAGAAAAAAGTGATACATTTTTTTATGGTATCCCACCAGACATTTTAGGATGAGAGTTTGTCCATGATTGAGATTTTCTTTAGATCTAACTGGATCCAAAAAGGGTCATTCCTGATAAATACTGAAGAAGTCAAAGTTCAAAGGTGGATGAAAGTGTGTTCACCAACTTCCCCACTAGGAAGCGCAAGTACAGTACAGTACATCTGAATTGTGCTTTCATTCAAATGTGTCATGGAAAGTATGACAAATCAACATATCTGGTGGGGTAGTGGTTGTGACCAAGCATTTCAAGTTAATGACAGTCTCAAGACTAAAATAATTTAATTTGAGAGATAATAAAAACTAAATGTTGCAGCGCTACTCTCCAGACTAGCACATTAGATACAACCGAAACACGTTAACCCACACAGCACATTGATTTTCATGAATTAAAAGCAGTATCTTTGCTTGATTATAAAAATTGCAATTCTATTTAAAAAAAAAAAATCGACTTTAAAGCAGCTACATCAATGTTCCGCAGTTCAGTAAGATTTTGTCATGTCATGACATGTTTCCAGCACTCCCTAGGTTTTCTAGATTTTTTTTTTTTTTTTTTGCGCGTGTGTGTCTGTTTGAGGGCCATCAGAGCTGTAGGTGAGGATGTCTCATCATTACCTGGCCAGATGATAGCCTCCAGCAGCGTCACCCTACGAGCCAGAAGCTCAAGATCAGCCTGCAAGTCGCGGAACATCTGCAAGCTAAAGTCCTATCAGAGAGCAGTGACAGGGAAGGGGGCTGCGTGAGGGGGGGTGTGGAAACACCAGCCTGAGTCCTGGGGGGGCTGCTCGTGACTGTTGCCACTCCCTGTCCCAATCGGTAAAGTGTAGTGCCAGATGGAGCCCCCTACCTTGACCCCTGCCTTAAACTGACCCTGCCTCAGGCCTCCTACTCACCATGAATACCGATCATAGTCTCGAGGATTAAAACCCTCTCAGCTAAGATCTTCAGCGCCTCTCTGATCTGATGTATTCCGTCCCCCTGTGAAGATAGATACAGCCGTCATTGTTAGGAGCGCAAGCTGAAGAACTGCACGCCGAGATGCAGGTCATTTGTTTTGTTCTTTTCAATACAGTTCAGCAGTTAGAAGGTTAAACAGTCCACACATCTGTCCAGCATTGTCTGCTTCCTACATGTCTCCATCTCCCTCATTCTCTGGCCATGCTGCTCTACGGTATGACGCCAGTCTTTGCCATGCTGGGCTGGACAACAGCAGCATGCACGTCACAGCAGTCACACGTTTGACACACCTGGTTCAAACTCTTCCAGGATTTATATTTGCTCATGCTATGTATGCATTATTGTTTCTGTCCGCAATTCAGCCAGGGAAGGACTTGCTTAATGTTATTACGGTCACCATCTGGCTGAGAGGGGACAGAGCGCAGTGCAAAACACGCACTCACTGGATACTTTATTAGGTACACAAAGGTAATAATGCTTACTTTTAATTGACGCTCAAGTATTATTTGATTTTGCAGTTATTTAGAATGGCAGTATTAAGTGGTATGTTCTTACTTTACTCTTCTCATACACAGTTGCCGGTAATCCCCAAATTATACTTAGCCTGGGCAAATTTTGAGTTCCAATGTCAAGTGTATTGCTGAATGGGGACCCTATGTGGCAAAAGATTGTAAAAGATTTTTCATTAAAATAGGCGGTGTGTGTGTGTGTGTGTGTAGGGCGCATAGAACATATTGTGTAAAGAATATTTTTGACTTGACTTCCATTTTAATGGCTGTGTAATTTTTTTTTTTTTTTTGATGGGACAGTAACTTTACACTGTTTTAAACAAGTTATACACTGACTCCTTTACAATGTGGCATAGTATAATTTTTTTTATGTTGTCCCATGTTATAAGTTATATAATTGATTTTGTATAATTGTAATAATATTAAAAATTCAAAGATTTATTCATACAGTTTGATCACATATGCGGGGAATGTATAAGGGTACCTAAGAGAGTGCCCAGTGAGTGCAAATTCAAATCCTGTTGCACTTTTTTTTTTTTGTTTAAACAAGGCAAACAGAAAAGACCATAATTCACCATAAAAAAAGGCATGCAAATGAGGGGTGGGCGGGGGGTGGGTGCATGGTAAAAATGTTCTGATTAGTAAAACAGAAAGGGGAATGATTTTTGTTTCTCGAAAACAGGCAAAGTAAAATACTTTTAGCCAATGCAGACTATTTAATTCAAAGCAAGAACATTGTATAATGAGGGGCGATTTTTCCATATTTCAATATAGCAGCCTCGTTATGTACATGCAAAAAATGAATCTTTTGCAAGATGGGATAAAAGAGGGTAGCTGTATCCACTCCACAACACCTCTGAACCCAACAGAATCCACGACTGACACATGAATGAAATTATTTGGCATATGCATCGCATGCATTTGACTTTCATTTGTTATACGATTTCATCCGAAGAGAAGACAATGAATTTAGAAGACCGTTAAATGAGGAAAATGTGCTGAAGGATTCAGCCTTCTCCTCTATCTCTTGGTCGTAGTGGGTTGGTAGAACCAAATTGATGGTGTGACGGTATTTTGACATATATGCCAAAGTCAGATGCTGCCAAAGTGACTGTGAAAGGTAGCCATGGCTTGCAGAGGGAGTCAGACAGCTTCAGGGTCAAGAGGACAATGTCATGATGGGGATGGGGCTGCAGTCCGGAGCGCACCCCAAGGATCAAAAAACACAAAAACGCGTAAAGATTGAAGTTTTCCACACACAAACGCATACGGTTCACCAGCTGAAATCACATGTACAAAAATAAAAAATAAAAACACATGATGGGTGAGAAGAAAAACATATAGCCGAATACACATAGCCTGAATAGAAAATATCTTACATTTAGATTGCTCTTGTAAAATGAAAAAGAGGTCAAAGAAAAGGAAGGGTTAGACAGACAGAGGAAATGTAATAATTAACAAGGGAGTATTAAAATAGTTCTCAGAAGCAAAAGCTTTGCTTTTGTTCCACCAAAAGTGCTTGTACAGTACAGTACCACATTACCACCAAATGCGCTACTTCCTCACCGGTAAGCCCTTCTCTCCAGGCTCTCCTTTGGGACCCGGTAATCCCTGGAAAAGAATAGTACAACGATAAGTGTGACTCAAAGAAAAGGAAATGTTTTTATTTTGTTAAAAAGATTGTTATCAAGATCCTTCTAATGCTAAAAACAGAGGTTAGGGTTTGGGTTGGCTTACCGGCTCGCCCCTGAAGCCCCTGTCCCCTGGGTAACCTGAGGGACCCTGAACCAAAAGTGGATCACATCATTTTGTTTCAGCATCACAGGTGAACAAACAGAAAAGCGATTGAACAATCAGTGGCACTCACTCTCTCTCCACGCTCTCCCTTGGGCCCCATAAGACCCTGTGCTCCAGGAGTCCCGGGTTTACCCTGTCAACATAAACAAAATTAGAACAAACTTCGTTTTGAGACAACATTTTTTCTAAATTGGTGTCAGCCATCTTACGTTTTGTCCCTGTGGGCCCGGAGGTCCTGCTGGTCCTTTTGGACCCATGGGACCTACGCATGAATTGGAATTAGCAATGAGAAATTCGGGCTTTCGGCATGAATTTTCCTTGCGACAATATTACAATGAAAATATATTTCTCTAAATTTATTTGTACCATGATAATATATATATATATTTGTTGATTTATTGAGCTGTTGTATAATAATAGATGTCTGGCAGGGAATGGTAAAACAATTAGTGCGTTGTTGAGAAATAGTCTGGTGTCAACATTAGATCATTGAAAATACCTGCTCTACAAAGTAATGCATCAAAAATGAAGTTTCATTCCAAATATGGCGAAGGTTTTTGGATAAACTGTGCATATAGTTGTATCATGAAAGAATAAAAGCAATCCAATTCGATTCATTTTTGCACATCAAAAGATACTAACCAATCGGCCCAGGGGGACCCTGCGGCCCTGGTGTCGAATCATGGAAAGTGTTGGTGAAGAAGGGGTCTTTTCCTCGATCTGAAAATAAAATGTAAAATAAAAATTACATGTTAAAAAGAAAACAACTATCATCACAATACAGTCATTCCTATTTTGTTTTACTTAATTGGCTGCTTAAATTGTGTGTCATGTTTGTGAATCACAGACATTTTAAGTTGTTTTAATGATTAAGTCCAGAAAACACTGTGAATTACATTTCTTAAGTGTGAATTGTACAACTGTAAATTAAGCAAAAAAAAGGGTCTGTCCACGACTGGACAAAAATGTAGTCCAATACAAATGCTATACCTACTTATACCACACAGTGGCGCTGTGTTACAAAAATCGACAGTGATTTAAATTCTGCAGGCTCAAAAGTCCCCCCCCATTTTTGAAAATCATTTGTACAATATGCAAATGCTCACAAAATGTAGGTACTTTGGAATTTTTTGGGTGGGCTGCATTTATGAGGCACAAAATAAAGTCAACCTTTGATGTGAGCCTACAATGGAGTTTTTAAACAATCACCCTTGCAGGAAGCCAAATCATGCTCATGTGTCTCAAGCACAGGGTTTGCAGTTAATCCCTGATTCCAAGTATAGATAAAAGAAAAAAAAAGGGAGTGAGTGGAAGTGTGTGTTCTTGGAGTTTTTGAGCGCAGGGAGAGATAGACACCAGGAGGAGGAACGGTGACAGATAACATCATCCAGCTGAAAAATCATTGAGCATCTGAAATTGAGTTCGACATCCACACCAGGCCAGTTGTTACTCTGTCTGTTTGTCTTCGCATCTTCTCTTTGTATTTCCAGACTGTGAACTTGAAGGATATCACGTCAAGGTGAACGAACAGAGCTTTTCTTCATTCTTAACATTCTGGGAGCAGGTTTTGAAGCGCTAGTGGTCCGCAGGAGGGACATGTAACCCCCTCATGGTTACATGTAAGCTAAACAAACCAGTGTTTTCCCAAGTAAGGTCAGCACAGATCGGCCCGCCCGCCGTCCCGTCCTCCCGACATTCCCTGCTGTTACTTTGATGTGAAAGAAATGGCTCCCAGTCTCATCATGCCAATCCTAATATCTACACAGGAAGCTCACACTGACAAATCTGTGCTTTAAATACTTTTTTTCCCCCTTAAAACCAGTGAATCAACAAATAAAAGGTGCTGATGCATTGACCTTGAGAGTTGTGAGGAACCGACATCTGGAAGCAGTTGAGTGACATCAGAAGTGAACAGGTTCTCATCACGGCATGTCAATCTCACGCCGTCTCATTGCCTTTAATTTCACCACCTTTGATTCTGTTTACACTTGGCATGGAAGCAAAATCGAGCAAGTAGCAATAAAAACGCCTTTTTAAAAGTTTTATACGCAGACGGGACCTGAAGCCTCCTTCACCTGACTTTGTGTGAAAGGCGGACAATACCCAAGACTGGTCATCAGTCATTTCGCAGGGCACATATAGAGAGAGGCAACCATTCACTCTTATTTTCCCACCGTCACTGAGCGGCAACTGAATCCATTGCTGCCTGCACAAGGTCAGGTGAGTAACTACTATATCATCCATGGGCAAAATGTATGATACATGGCTTTATTAATTCTGGTCATACTTGACAGTATTGCTCAGAAAACCTTCCTATTCCCTCTCCAACGTGTCTTTCTGCCTTTGAAGGGTTAGTAGTTTTACTCGATTTGTCTTCTAATTAATATATTACCCGTATTCGGTATGGTAGTTAGATATGATGGGGGCAATTTAAGATCAAATTAAGTCACCTTCCATTAATTTTATGGAAGTCAAACAGCATCATGGACTAGATTATGTTTGGAGGCTCCACTGGAACAATAATTTGATGCATTTGTGTTGAGTATTGAGATTCGGGTCTTACTGTCTGGCGCAGGAATGCGGGCACTAGCAGGAGTAGGTGGTCCTGGAGGCCCAGGAGGGCCTGGGAGACCTCTCTCTCCTGGAAGTCCTGGGGGACCCCGGGGGCCTGAGATGACAGAGGACACACACACACACACACACACACACACACACACACACACACACACAAAAGAAATACACTGAACATAGGAGCTGAAAATAAAGCTTAAAAGGGGGGTGATTTTGCATGACAGGAAAAGTGCAGCCGTGCCCCACCAGACCTATAGATGGCACTGTTGTAAATAAAATTGAGACAATACATCTTTCCATTTATACAATGCAAAGTCAGTTCTATATGAATAAATCCCCGTTGTGCTATTTTGAATTTCAGAGTATTTGCCCTGACCTTTTGTCTGCTAACCAGAGCAACACAATTCTTTGACCCCAATTGGCAAGGAAACAGCATAGTGACCATGAATAGTGTAGCTGCGATTAGGAAAAAAAAAAAAGAATCAAATCCATTTGCGTTGCTACGTTGGCTAAAATTCAGATGGAAAGTTTAATGAGTTGCATGCATTTGGAATCTGTACTCTGGCCCTCTGGCCATTTTTCTTTCTCCCAGTGACTAAGATTCAATGTTGTAGCCTACTAATATGGCTGCTTTACTTCCAATGACTATGCTTCACGTTGCATTGAGTTAAAAAAGTTTTTCTACGAGTGAATTAAAGAGGTCTTAATAGAAAAGACTAAACATTGTAAACCTTTTGCAGTTAATTCATCCATCCATCCATCCAATGTATTATTATTATTATTGTTATTATTATCTGCATCTCCTGATTAGAGTAAGGTGAATTGGAGCCTATCCCAGCTGACTTTGGATGATGGACACACCCCGGACTCACCATTCACCATTCGCAGTGCACATACAGACAAACAATCATTCACTCACATTTCCTCCTCTGGACAATTTACAGTCATCTGACATGCATGTTTTTTGGGAATGCAAAAAGGATAAACTCTGAGAAATCCCACACAAGCACAGGGAGAACATTTAAATCTCTCCATAAACTCAACACAGAGGGAGAGGAGGATACAATGGTTGGTGCATGATTGTGCCAATGTTTTTAGCCATGGTGCATATGACTGACTCTAGAGGAAGGTGCCTATAAGAAAGCCAAGTGAGCATGATTTTCATTGCAATAAAGTGTTACCAATTCATATTTAACAAGCGTGCATGGGCTAGGGTGGAAACAAGGTCACACCATAACAATATCTGACATCATTGTTTGGATTTAAAAGGTAATGTGGCCGCTCCTTGTACTCTTTTTTTGTTTTGGGGGTGGGGGTCCCGACACAGCACCTTTGTCGTTACTGTGACACCACACCATATTTCAACTGACAGGCGCCACTCAAGAAAAGACTTTATCAACACAAATGGAAAAACAATGATAACAAAAGTGCAGTATACGCACACTTAAAAGAAACAAACCACACAATTGAAGATGAACAAGTAAAAATCCTAGGAACAGAAAAGAGATGGTTTGAAAGGGGAGTAAAGGAAGCGATTTTTGTTAAAAAATTTTCACCCTCTCTGAACCGTGAAGGAAGTATCAGATTTAACCTGTCTCCTATTTACAATAACTTGTTGACCACCAAGGGACATAGACATGCTGATCAGGCCAAATGAAAGTAGCTATTCAGCCCTAGCCCAAACAATAGGCCTAATCAAGACCCAACGATAGGGAATTTAGAAATACATGTTGAAATGTGTGCATAAGTCCTTTTGTTTAGGTGTGACACTCATTTGAGTTTTTATTGCTTTAAACGCAT
>NW_017805009.1:3292713-3307106 GCF_001891065.2 Hippocampus comes
AGATGACAGAGGACACACACACACACACACACACACACACACACACACACACACACACAAAAGAAATACACTGAACATAGGAGCTGAAAATAAAGCTTAAAAGGGGGGTGATTTTGCATGACAGGAAAAGTGCAGCCGTGCCCCACCAGACCTATAGATGGCACTGTTGTAAATAAAATTGAGACAATACATCTTTCCATTTATACAATGCAAAGTCAGTTCTATATGAATAAATCCCCGTTGTGCTATTTTGAATTTCAGAGTATTTGCCCTGACCTTTTGTCTGCTAACCAGAGCAACACAATTCTTTGACCCCAATTGGCAAGGAAACAGCATAGTGACCATGAATAGTGTAGCTGCGATTAGGAAAAAAAAAAAAAGAATCAAATCCATTTGCGTTGCTACGTTGGCTAAAATTCAGATGGAAAGTTTAATGAGTTGCATGCATTTGGAATCTGTACTCTGGCCCTCTGGCCATTTTTCTTTCTCCCAGTGACTAAGATTCAATGTTGTAGCCTACTAATATGGCTGCTTTACTTCCAATGACTATGCTTCACGTTGCATTGAGTTAAAAAAGTTTTTCTACGAGTGAATTAAAGAGGTCTTAATAGAAAAGACTAAACATTGTAAACCTTTTGCAGTTAATTCATCCATCCATCCATCCAATGTATTATTATTATTATTGTTATTATTATCTGCATCTCCTGATTAGAGTAAGGTGAATTGGAGCCTATCCCAGCTGACTTTGGATGATGGACACACCCCGGACTCACCATTCACCATTCGCCGTGCACATACAGACAAACAATCATTCTTTCACATTTCCTCCTCTGGATAATTTACAGTCATCTGACATGCATGTTTTTTGGGAATGCAAAAAGGATAAACTCTGAGAAATCCCACACAAGCACAGGGAGAACATTTAAATCTCTCCATAAACTCAACACAGAGGGAGAGGAGGATACAATGGTTGGTGCATGATTGTGCCAATGTTTTTAGCCATGGTGCATATGACTGACTCTAGAGGAAGGTGCCTATAAGAAAGCCAAGTGAGCATGATTTTCATTGCAATAAAGTGTTACCAATTCATATTTAACAAGCGTGCATGGGCTAGGGTGGAAACAAGGTCACACCATAACAATATCTGACATCATTGTTTGGATTTAAAAGGTAATGTGGCCGCTCCTTGTACTCTTTTTTTGTTTTGGGGGTGGGGGTCCCGACACAGCACCTTTGTCGTTACTGTGACACCACACCATATTTCAACTGACAGGCGCAGTCTGAGAATTATTACTTTGCAAGGTAATGTTATTATAACCCTGATCTGACACGCATGTAGGTCATTTTCACTTAAGTTGCAACATATGCAGCTGTGGCGATTTGGCAGCGCGGAAGGGAAATCTGAGCTACAATATGGCACAATGATTCAAATGACCGGCTTACCTGGACCAGATATAATGTCAAAATATATTAAACCATTTTTACATTTCTCACTATAATCTATAATGACACAAAGTTCAATTCACTCTCATTTTCCCACGATCCTGTCTTAAGAAATAATTGTCTTTGCATTTTATTAATACACAAGCCACCACCACCACCCCTCCCCCACCCTAAAAATGGTCAATGTCTGGACATTCGTTACCCAGGAGCAGGTTAAGAACACGGGTCATACGTCGAGAGCAGATGTTATGAAACTCATGCCACTATTTAATTCATCATCATTCAAGTCACAGCTGCCTGTGGATTTACTTTTATCCTACAGTTGATTTATTTGGTGGCACGGTGTTAACTGGTTAGCACGCCGGCCTCACAGTGCAGAGGTGCAAGGTTCGATTCTGGCTCCGGCCTCCCTATGTGGAGTTTGCAACTTCTCCCTGTGCCTGCGTGGCTTTTCTCCGGGTAGTCCGGTTTCCTCCCACATTGCAAAAAACATGCATGGCAGGCTAATGGAACACCAAATTGTCTCAAGGTGTGATTGTGAGAATGCCCACTGAAAAAGTGATATTTTAAAAATCCAATTGAAATGAAACAAATGGCCCAAATTCAGAAAGTCAGCAGCAATGTTTGGAGCATGCTACTTGTTACAGCTGGAGCCCCTTTTGGATTGACCAAGTGGCTTAAGTAAAAGACAAACACCCCAAAGCCGGATATCATGGCTCAGTCTTGTTTCCACAAGTGTTTGGTTAACAGCGAGACCATCAAATGCCTCAAAAGTAGAAAGGCAAGAAATGCTCTCTCTCTCTCTCTCTCTCTCTCTCTCTCTCTCTAAAATGGAAATTTAAGTTTACTTCATCTCAAAATCCTCATTCCGTGGTTTGTTCTGTGGGGGCGCCGTCTTACCTGCGGGCCCTGAGGTTCCCCTCAAACCAGGGCTTCCAGCTGGGCCCCTTACGCCCACCTCACCCCGAGGCCCAGTGGGACCTGGCAAGCCTCGAGAACCCGTTTTGCCTTACAAGCAAAGATAGACATCACTAATCATACAGATGAAACTATTTGGGTTCACCATCAACTGTGTGTCCAATTTTACCATCTCTGCCTGGAAGACCAGCGCTGCCCCTTTCACCTTGAGGACCTGTAATAGAAGGACGTAATTGAACTGTCGTTAGCTCCACTGAGCTCAAAAGCCCAAAGGCAAGCATAAATAGTGGTGTCCCAAACTCCTGTGATCTTTATAGTAATGTTTTTGTGATCTGTGAAACAAATAACCTTAATTTATAGTCAATAATGTGAATAAATGTGGTAATTGTTATTTTTTAACCAAAGGCCGTATTACTGTTCAGTGCAAAAGAGTTTGTCTGTTGGATTTTTTTATTTTTTTTTTGCAGCAGCCGCAGCCAAGGTTGGGCTTGAGTCCAGGAAAGAAGAGGTGAAGTGCTCGCCTTGAGCTCTGTAAGCATGCACCGCCAATGACTCTCTTACTCAGACTGGAGGAAATGAGGGTATGTGGAGAGGTGGAAATAGGATATATAATGAGTGCATATGTGAGCAGGTAGAAAGGGCTAAAAAAAAAGAGTTGTAAGATAATGGTGAAAGAATTGTGAACTCACACTTAATTCATGTGCGAGTTATTGAGCAATGTAGCTCTTCACAGAAGACTAGAAAGTATACCAACCAGCAGGTCCCGGCTCACCCGGAGCCCCCTGAGCAGGAGCGGCCCCTAACATTAAGGCGGCCTCAGGTGTAACTCTTCCTCTGGACGGAGGGTGGCGTTGAGATATGGACGGCAATGCAGTGAGTACTTGGACCTGGTGAGGCGATACATGAAAATGTGTGCAATGAAACCTATTTAATCACATCCTTGATTATCCGAGGTCACATGTCTACACAAACCTTAGCCTCGAGCGAATTCAGCCTGTCATTCATTGCTGTGATTCGACTGCAGTTGAGACAGTCTAGAAAACAGAAAATAGTCATTTACATCCACAGGAGGTTCACGTCAGTCTTTAAAAAAAAATAATAAAAATACTGGCCAAGTTGGAACACAAGGTAGCTCTTACATGAAAGGGGCTCCCCCGTGCGTGCAGGTGGGCGACGTAGTGTGGACGATTTTCTTATTGCCTCCTGAGCCACCTGCAGTTTCCCTGCATCTGAAGAAGAGAAAGGGATGGGATGATGTCACTTCCTGTCATTTAGACTTAAAGTCATAATGTTATTCTCATATGGCTTGTTTGAGGTCCTTTTGAATTTGAAGTCCTGATTCGCTGACAAATATATTGATATTCCTGTTGTTGTCTTCTGAACTCGAATTTAAATGTGCATGGAAATCGGGACTTTATATGATAACATTGCAGTGTCACTGCAAATGTGTAAGCACAATTACTATTTTCCACATGAACATTCATTCAACGCAAACTGAATAGCTTTGCTTATTTTCAAACCAACCTTTGCAAGCTAAATTATCAAATACGAGTGCTGTGTGGTTTCTGTGGACTCAATTCAAATAACTTCGAAGCACACGGCAGTCTGGGAGACAGAGATGATAAAGAGAATTCCATGTTGTTTATTTAAAGCAACCACACAGCTTTGCCTACATCTTCTTAGCTTAATGCTAGCAAACAATGCAAGGCACCATTGGTAGGCTAACGAACAACATCGGTGTATTGGTGTTAGAACCCCAACACAAATGGTGGTGCAGCACATGTAGACATATAACAACACTAGCAGGCCTTTCTTCGTCCTCTGTGAAGAAGAACTCATATAACTCAAACTGACTAAGAGCAATAACTCCATGTCTCCATCCATATCCTAACGTCTGTATTACACTTCCCCTATGTGTACAAAGTGCACAACAACATAAGGAGCAGCACAATGTCCAACAAAAACTGGTTGGGAGCCTGTCAGCCCTCGTTTTCTGTTTCCCTCTGTGGGTGTCAGACATGGTGGGATTGTGTCATTTGACTTCACTCAAGTCAGACGCAAAGTTGCCATTTGAGGACTGGCTAAAAACTTGGGAAAGACTCAACTTGATTTTGACTTGAATGACGTGACTTGTGAAATCATCTTGTTCATAGTTGGAAATGGCATTTGAACACAATTTGCCTTTTTAGGAAGGTAAGAAATGTTAGGAATTCCGAGATGAGGCCCCCACGGCACTGCCCTGTAGTCTCCTCAGAGGAGAATATCCGCAGAAGAATTCCCACGCTCCGATTCTTGTAATGTGATGCATGCAGGGTGATGTTGTATCCTAACGGAATTTCAATACACTAAGCTTGTCTTTGAGTATTTAATACAACAAATACAAAAACTATGCTTGAGTTGAAGCACCAGTTAAGAATGAAGAAAAAAAACACTATTTTTGTCTCATTTACTCCAACGTGGCAAGCTTCAGTTGCTGGTTTGAAGTGGCTACCTAAACATGAACATTGATGGGGAGCAGCTACGAAGATCATTCATTTGAATTAATGGATCATCTTGTCGATGACGTTGGCAAAAATAGAACGGCAAAACACGTGGTTTGCCACTCACAGAATGAAGACACAAAAATGTGCACCACTGTACCATCACTTTAAAATGAACTCGAACATTGCCAAGCAGTTTGTGCAGTGCGGATAAAATCTTTTTGTTTCATTTACTCCAACCTGGCAAGCTTCAATTGCTGGTTTGAAGTGGCTACCTAAACATGAACATTGATGGGGAGCAGCTACGAAGATCATTCATTTGAATTAATGGATCATCTTTTCGATGACGTTGGCAAAAATAGAACGGCAAAACGCGTGGTTTGCCACTCACAGAATGAAGACACAAAAGTGTGCACCACTGTATGATCATTTTAAAATGAACTCTAACATTGCCAAGCAGTTTGTGCAGTGCGGATAAAATGGTGTAATGTGCCGTCCCTTCGGAGTTCAAGTTAAAAAGACGTGTGCATGTGCAGGCTATTATTCTTTGTTCAAGATGTCCACTGAACGAGAGGGATTGCTACAAAAAGACTATCAACACTTATTGCGAATAGTTGGGATGAGCGACAGCTCACTCGCTACTACACATGATGAGTAATGGTTGACATTTTTTTAATTCTCTGCCACTTCTGAAAGGGACAACTGTACGCACTGTGACCCCTGGCCATGTTTTCCTTTTTATTGTATTGTTCCTTGTGTAGAGTTGTCAGTAGAACATCGGAAACCCATGGGAGAGAGCGAGTAAACAGTAGATTGCTTGTGCCACGAGAATGAGCTTGCAGTCTGTCCGGCCTTCATTTTATGAAGTGTGGGAGTTTGTTTCTGTGGGTTCCGAATGGTTTCAGTGGGCTTTGTGGTTCTGTCAAACTCCTTTGTCTGTTTTGGTCTGGATCTGCTCAGGCCAGGTGATCCTGCTCTAAACAAGTGGTTGGGTAGGGCACCTCATTAGTAACCAGGAAGTAGAACTTCCTTGCATTTTGTCACCAGCAGTCATTCGCACTGAAAAAAATCCAAAACCACCTGCAGCTAAGAGTTACGAAGGTCTAGTTCATTAATGTATTCCTGCAGTGTAATGTTTCACAATCAACTGTTTCTCTCGCCGGTGAAAAAACAGCAGATGAAAATGTGTGCTTACTGTCCCACAGGGGAAAAAAAAAACATTTGCGAACTTTAGGCAGCAAAGCATAACATCTTGAGTGATTACCCCAAAACGTGGATGGTGGTGGTATGAAAGATACACAGAGCAGATGGTTTGTGGGAAACTGAACCCCTTTCCTCAAACCTCGCTTATGATTTTAGTGTTTTGCCTTGTGGGTATTTTTTTCTAAGGATTATAGGCAAAGATGGATTTCATCAGCAAAAGACTCCTCTAAAATGTGGCAACCTCCTCTGTGTTTAGATAACAATATCAACTATGTAGCAGTCAAGGCAAACAAAAACTTGGATGTGTTCGACATTCTGCAGCGATGCACCGTGTAGTGTGTGGGTGTGTTTATGCACAAACGATGGCTGGTTTTAATTACCAAAAATGGACTTTGGACAGGAAATGTAGACATCACCCCTTGCAAGCACTCATTCTTTTTCTCTCGAGTTAGAGCCTCAATTACCCCACCCACACACGGGTTATTGTGCGAGCCGTAAACTGGATTTGGCACAAGGACAAGTATCTCCTACACACTTCTTTTTACACAATTACTCCCAGTCTCGTGAAACTTCAAAGGTGAAATAAATCTCTTTACCAGCTCCTGAGCGAGTTCAGTGAAAGGCAGGGAAGGCTACTTTGATGCTTCACATGAGATCCAACACCGTAACGTCATCGTAGTTAGGACGCCACGGTGCCTCTCCGTGGACATTCAATGTTTGCATCTCAGTGGGCTAATTGCCCCATCGGGGACTCGGTGTCAAATAAACGTGTGAATATATTTGGCCTCTTGCCCTCACAGCGCACTGGGCCCTGTTCATTAGAGCCTATTCATGAGGGAAATCCCCTGCTGAGAGTTCAGTGGGCCAGAGGCCCTCCTGCTCTTGGCTCGAGGTCTTGTCCTATTCAGCTGCACATGCTGTCTTTGTCATTTGTTTGTAAACACTCCGTGAATTATCTTTTCCTCTGCTGCTCGATAATAGAGAGATGGGGTTGAGTGAAGATCACAGTGACTCCATTGTGACCTGCACACCCGACTGAGGTCCTGTACTGCGCGTTGGAGCCTATCGAAGATGCTACAAAGATATTGCAGCAAATATCTTCTCTCTCCTTAATTATCAAATCTCAGAGGTTCTTATTAAAAACTCTTCTGCCTGTGGGACCCTTTATATCATTGCATGGAGTTCAGGCTGAAGGTCAGGCAGAGTCACAAATCATTTAGCCAGAATCTCACGAATAGGCTTGCCAATCCTCCTATGCAGCTCCGGCAAAAATAACTTTTTTTTGACAACTGTATTTTTTTAAAAACTAGAAATCGCTCTGGAATTTTAGTCACATGTTTTGGGGAAGTTTATTTTATAAAAACTGAGACCAAGAACTGTTGAGCTTGGACTCACACCCAAAATCCCTGTTTCCCAATTGTGGGCGCGTATGGAAATACAGTTCCAGTGCGCACTGTTTCACTCTGACCATTCGGAAACTCAAAAGTGCCATTCGGTGATTCAAAATGCACCATAAAAGGAGCGCTGGAATCCAGTGCGTCAGACAGTACAGATGGAAATACTTCAAACAGGTGCTGCTCTGCCGATTGCTTCATAACATACACTGTCATTGTAAATTAATTGGAGAGGAGCGCACTCTTGCTCTCCAAATTCAGACACTCACAAAGTGGAGTCAGAGTCAATTTACAAATGTACCCGATGATGATGGCCAAAAACGTCTGCTTTTAACAGCAGACGAGTATTTATTTTTAGTTCAAAATGGCTTACTTGAACTAGAAACCCGCATTGCATCGTGGCCAAAAGTAGAATCCTGATCAGCAACTGCACGTTTGGTGCTGTATAACACTGCCATGACAACTGTTTTTGGGGGCCAGTCCAAACTCAAATTTGAATACATATACAGGTAAGTAGCATCTGAGTCGCAGAACCTGCCAAATGATGAAAACTAGTGTGACTTATAGTCCGAAAAACAATCCTTCTTTACATTCCCGCTTCATTGTTAGAAAAATGCACATCCTGCAACATTTAAGTCTGACTTTTGCTGCTCCACTTATCCATGAAATCAGATTTTTGAAATCAATTTTGTGGTGGTGGGTCTTGGCTTGTTTTTATAGTTTTGCTGAAAGTGGAGATCCAGCATCAAAAGGGTAAAGCTAGCCTGTGTGTTTGCGCGCAAAGGTCAATGCACACACACACACACACACACTCGCACACACACTCACCAAAGCTCGCAGACACAGCAGAGTGTAAAGTTCCTGATCAATCTCTGTCTGGTCAATTAGCTGAGCTCAGCGCTGCAGCATCATTAGTGGGCGCTGAGGGTGTTTGTCTCTGTCGCTGCACAAGCTCGGACAGGATGAATAGCACTGCTGCGGCGTGCGCACACCCACTCACTAATCACAGCGAGCACAACTTTTCGAACCGGGATGAGGCGGGCTGAACAAAGTGACTACACCATATATACGGACGCTTTGCGGGAACTTTGTATCATCAGTTTTAAAAGGGACAAAAAGTCCAATTGGATGCTTGTGGATTTTCTCATTCATCGAATCGATCGCAACCGGACTGCTGTTTGTCGCAGAAGACGTTTCACTTCATCAGTTCATGCAACGAGGCTTGGTTAGGCCAGACCAGCCTGAGTTGATGTGGCAAAACCAGACTATTTACGCTTCAAATTAGAGGCACACCCCAGCACCAGAAACAGTATCATTCTTTTGGGTGGCAAATGTCCGTTAAGATGCCTTGCAGAGAGGCCTCTGTCAGTCAACAAACCGTTGGGTGGAAACTCCCTCATTAGTATTCCACTCAGTTATAAAAAATTGAAATGGCTTGTCTTTCTTGACATTCCTATGGTTTTTCAAGATCCACATCCTCGAGTAACTTGCCAGAGAGCAGTGTGATGGTCATACTGCTCAACTGCAGCGAGGGACAGACGAACTTCTTGCCCTCCGGCAATTTTGCAACACAGCGCCAATGATAATTGGGCAGCGATGGGCAAGGAAATGATATTCTCACAAAAATCACAAAACCTAAGCGGTCAAATGCTGATGGCTTCACGCCTGTCTCAGTCATACATGAAAGAAAGTAGAAAAAAGGAAGGGTATAGGGCAGGGGTGGCCAACCAGTCAGAGACTTTTTACCGTGTTACTGCAAAGAGCCACACACACACACACACACACACACACACACACACACACACACACACACACACACACACACACACACACACACACACACACACACATGCATGCACGCCACGACGAGCAACAGCCTGAGCGCCCGAACATAAATGAAACCTAAAGACACAAACACACAAATCTTTTTTTTTTTTTTTTTACAGATGAAACATTTCCTCCTCCCACCGCTCGTGGTCGACTTGGGACCAGTCTGCTGGCTCTTGGTCGATTGCGATCGACGTATTGGGCACCCCCCTGCCTTAAAAACAGAGGTAATTTGCTGACTAGCTCAGCACTTAGTGCCGTTGTCTGCGCTTGAGTGGTGATTCAGTCATCTGATTGGTTGCCCTCTATGTCAATCAAGTAACGGGATTGGTGATAGGCTGACGTAGAACATTCTATGTATTAAGCACCGTTGTTTTAATGGCAGCGCCATCACCGAGGCGTTTTCGACAATTGTGTGAAAGCCTGGGAGCCGCATTGAACCAGCCAAAGAGCCGCATGCGGCCCGCGAGGCCCGCGAGCCGCGGTTTGGCCACCCCTGGTACAGGGACTTCTGCAACACCCTGTATTTATCTTGAATCTAATGTTGACATTTTTATCATTTGAGTCTGCAGGTGTTACGTCTGTGACAACAGTGCTTTAATTTTCTTTTGTAATTCAAAGACAACAATATTAAAATGAATGAAAGAAAAACTAAATATCTGAAGATCAGCAGGCATTCTATTAGAATTGTATTCTCTCTAAAATTAGTTTTGCATTTGTTTTCTACATGAATTATGCTGATCATTGATGCTTGTTTGTACACCTGTAGCTCTGGCTTACTGCTCAGTGCATTGCAGACCTTTATTTTGTTTTCCCAAGGTAACACCTTTTTGTTAATTAGGTGATCGAAACACTTCATCATCCCCTTCCTCCACAAGTGAAACTCTGCATCGTCTTAGTCGGAGAAATGGTACAAGCCCCTACACTGGAGAGGCTTCACTGTAATTACAGGCGAGAGAAAAAGCGCGGTCACATAAGTGATCCCCAAGTTAAACTAAACAGATACCTAACAGCGTGTTTAAATTGTGTTCGAAAACAAGGGCACACGGAGGCAGGTGTGTCTGCTTTACAAATACAGAGGAGGTGTTGCGAAGGAAGTCTCCAAGACCTTGAGGTGAGATTATGGCGGGTCATCGAGGTCCCCGATTCCAGCACACACATCTCACCTCATCAAGCAGCACAGACAGTTGAGCCAAGGCAGCATCTGGTAAAAAGGATGCTCAAGGATACAAACAATTCCTCAAAATGAGGTGCACCTGCACAATCGGTTTGGAGCTAGGGTTAGGAGGTAAGTCAACTTTGCCTTGACAAAAACTATTAAGGCCAGATGTGAAGAGTCCATACGAAGCAGTGCAGTTCTGCAACACTGCAAAGTACAGCAACAATAACTAACAGGTGATACCCCACTATGTTAATGAATATCGGGAGGACAGTAAAACACAAATATAATCAGCAAACTCACGCGGTAGCTGCTGTTGGCCACGGCTCATGCTCAGACACTCACAGGCAGACTTGCAGAACTCAAGCACCACCCATCAGGCTCTGCCTCTTAGCTCATTTGGTCTTAATCATTTGCAGCAACAAGGCTGATGAAAAGTTGTGGCACTCTCCATCCTTGAAGTTGCCCATCCCTGATCTAAACATACATCTTGAGCTTGTTAGATCATAATGCGCCATTGAATATCAAATCTAATTGTTGGCAATTGGCAGCTTCTGCTCTTGTGGGTGGACATTTTTGGGGAAAATATGTGAGATCAATGATGTTGGATGTAACGGGCTCATGATAGGGTTGAGTTCAGGTCTTCTACTTCGAACTCCTCCGAGCACGCCTTTATGGACCTTACTTCTGGAAAAGGAAATGATCCTTCCAATTCTTGGTTGTCAAATGTCTCGTTCAGATCATGATTTAAGAGATTGAGATTAACTGCTGTGGGTCGAGGATTTTACCCATACGGTCAGCACAAAGTGAATGTGATGCCATTCTGGACTATTGGACAAATAAATCCCACTCCTCCTGCGACAATTCTCACATATATCCAGCCAATGCAGATGTTCTTAAACCGGCGCAGCCTGTAATCTCTCACAGGAAAGAGGCGTTTTCCCATCTCAATCCAGACAGAGCTGTCTTGACATCACCTTCCCTCTCACACTCCAGCTCTCCCAACACTCGCTGTTTTTGCAACACATGCCTTTACTGATTCTGATGGCACTTAGAAGCTCTCAGTCTACCTCCTCCCACCAGCAGGCTGTGGTGTGTAATTACAGAGCAGCACCAAGCCCGGTGGTCAGACTGGTGGGCTGACTGCTGACAGGCATGCTTGTTTGACTACAGACACTAGTTCCCATTGCCACTTGCAGACAGGAGCTGTGGGTTAGGTAGACCCTCTCTGCACAGGATGCCTTCCATAAATCCCCCCCTTTTCCTCCCTAATTCTCCCACTTCCTCAGAAGAGAGCTTCAACAGGGAAAACCGCCAGATGGACGAGAATACCTGCAAAAAATACTAATCATGGGAAAATGGTGCACTACAGACAGTTACCACCTTCCCTTGTAATTACAAAGCAGGTAGTCCAGCCCCTATGCTTTTTTTTTTAGGGGGGGGCGGCAGAGTGCAGTGGTGGTCTCTTTTTTTTCTATGAGAGACAGGAAATGTCTTGTGACTCATTTGAACTGAAAACAGAAACTTTTGTTGACATGACAACAGCTTTCTTTCAAAGTCTGAAAATATTGTTCAGTGCAAGAAATTTATTAGACCGGCATCCAATGTTAAGGTTTATCCCAAAGCTGCCCCAAATTAACAGCAATAATATAATATAACAATAATGTACATCTTTATTTACAAAGCGCTTTCATAACATATTGGTAATTACCATTTCTTAATGTTTCCAAAATTATTGGTACACCACTATGTAGAGGGTCTTCAATTAAAACGATCATTTAAATGATAAAATATAATCATTGTTAATTTTAAAAAACATTTAAAAAGCAGTAAAAGGCACAACCTGATTTATACATTCAAGAAATGATAGTTACTTGGATTCCGTAAATTGAAAAAAATAGCTTTTGTAATTAAATTAATTTCTGAATAATCACAAACCCAGTAAGATGGCTAATGAAATTAGTTTGCATTCCCTTATTCCTGTTCAAAACTGGACATTGCATGTTAAAAGCTCCATAAAATTATGAGTCTGCATTCAGCTTCTTCATGAGGCTAGGTGGTCTCTTTATGACTGCTGGCCTGATGGATTTATTCGACAATAAACAGTCAAGGGATTTGTATAGTAAGTCATGAACGGATCATTGAGAATCCGCACGATTCTGTGGAGTAGAACAACATGACATCAACTTCGTGCTACAGCAATGTAGACCTCTAAACAAAATAAATCTGCACAGTATGACATGACGCTGGCGTGGAAACCTGAGGGAGATTCTCCCGTCCCGTAACTGCAACCCGACACACTGATGGAATATGATTATGAAAATTTAAAGCAATGGCTTTAAATTTAAAAAAAAAATTGAAAATCCTAAATTGGGACCCTTGTAAATCAAAGAACACCTACAATCTTAAACTCAGAGAACAAATAAAGGTTATCTTATCTTATCTTAAAGACAGACAAATTGCATCTAAAATACTTTTTCGGATAGTGCCTAAGAACATGTACAGGTATTTATGAACACAAATTCGTTTTAAAAAATGTTTTTGCTGAAAGGTGTACTGGTCTGCCATGCACATTACAGCACCAAATAGCGCACCTACAATCTTAAACTCAGAGAACAAATAAAGTAAATAGTTTTAAAAAAGGTTTTTGCTGAAAGGTATACTGGTCTGCCATGCACATTACAGCACCAAATAGCCAAAACAGTGACTCTGGCATTTACTGTAAATCAAATCCAAGACCAAGTGAATTTTTTATTATTATTTTTTTTTTAAGGAATTGCATTTGCTGCTGTCACGGTCTTACCAGTAAGCAGTGACCAAAAAAACATTTTCTTAATAACATGCAAGCAAACAGAAGTGCGGTTAATATAAAGTGGCTAAAGTTAGCAGTGGGCACATCTGTTGAATTGCAGAGTTAAGTTTGAATGTGGTAAGACAGGCTGCGCCAACCCGTCCGACAGTCTTTTAACATTTCCTGCACTTGAAAGGCACAGATGTTTAATAAAAGTGTGTAACAGGCCAATGACAAGGCATACACGCTTCACTTTTATAAAGAGAGACAGACACCTGATGAATGCCTACGGTGACCCTGACCGACTTGAAACGTTCACTCTGAGACTCGCGCTTTCTCTTTCAAGAAGCGTGCTTGGCATCTTGACCAATGATGCGAAACTCACTTCCCACTTGTCTTGATCCCGCGGTCACTTGGGGAAGCATTGAAAACAAGAAAACCGCACACTCCACCATTGGTTTGGTGTGGCAGGGAGGAGGCCTAGTGGGTGACCTCTCTATATAAAACATTCCCGACACACTGCAGCCTTGAATCCTCCATCATTAACACGCTGCCACAGCTGGCTTACACGCAACAGCTCGAAAAACAACACAGACCAGAAAAAGACATCCAACATAAACGCACCAAGACCGTATATTTCTTGCTGTTGAAATATAAGATGGTCTGCTTGGAGCTGCACTCTGGGACTAAAATAATGAACTATATAAATTAATGTTGCTGTAGCTGGGTGTGTTCTACTGTAACCGTTCTGGTTTCCACAGTGGTTCATAATTTCATCATTCATCGTTAGTCCCGCCATCTGGAAACAAAGACAAGTTTGGCTGTGAAATTCAATGGTGAACGCAACGCAAACAGTCTGGAAAGCAGACAGGTGATCATCAGGCCAAAAGTTGAACAAAAACTGTTTCGGTGTAACCATAATGTTGCTAGTAAACCCCGATTTCACAATGCAGCGTTTACTATTTACACAAGTGCTCATGTTATCGTTCTTTCTGGTACTTTATAACAAGAGTGTATTATTTTTAGCCCATTTCATACTACGTCTCAGAGGGAGATATTGTGTGTTTAATGGCACCACATTTATTTGACAGCTGTAGTTGTAGATTGTACGAAACGCCAACATACAGAAAACCATAACCACGATAGTTTTGGGGGGGGGGGGGGGGTGGGGCTGGGGG